>NW_007735503.1:0-13769 GCF_000696425.1 Galeopterus variegatus | reverse complement strand
GGAGCGCTGCTGCGCTTCCCAAGCGGCGCACTGTAGCAGTGCGCCACTGGGCCGGCCCCAAGGAATGAATCTTTTTAAATTGTGTAACACCTGCTCACTGCCTAGTACTGTGCAAATGCTAAATCCATGTTTATTGAAGTTACATAACGATACCACCACCCTTATTCAAGGTTATTCTGTTTTCTTCAGCTCTGAATTCACATTTTATTAAAATAAGAGCAAAATCACCTATAATTGCCAGATACAGAAAGCTGGGCTGCAGTTGTGTCCTTATTACTTAAAAGATATGCTATCTGGGATAAAATATTTGATCTTTCTGAGCCTCAAATAGGGCATAGCATGGGATCAAGGGTTTTAAATTGTTTTCTGAGGAGACCAAGGTTTCTTGAAGGCGAAAGAGAGGATGAGTCTGAGGGTCTCTGTGCCCTCCTTACTGCCTTGTTTCAAAGAACAGCTCCACTTTCATCAATTTTATATATTATGATCCCATGTAGAATTTTCTTTAAACCAAAGATTCCACTGCTAAAATATAATTTGGAAGCCACTTCACAGGGTTATCTCTAATTCTCCTCCAGCTGAAAAAATGTCTGTGGATCTGTGAGCTGCATAGTAATGCTGGCCTGACAAAGCACATCTCCCAGCAGCACAATGGAAATGCATTACACAATCTTCATATAAACATTCCATTTTATGCTTTCTACAAAGAAGAGAGAGGGAATGGGGATGGAAAGGGGAGCAAAGAGGAGGAAAAGGGGAGTTAGGAGGTCAGTGGAAGGGAGGGCAAAGAGCATGAAAAGCTGTTACCTAAAGGCAGAGGGTTCCATTGCTCTTCCATCCCATGATCATAAGTCACAGAGAAAGCGTGTACCTCAGGGGGCTGGTGAGCCAGGAGACTGAAAACTGCTGTTCCCAGTTCAGAGTGTAAGCATCTCATAGTGCTAAGTATAAGTCTAGTATTCAACAACAAACATTTTTTATGCAACGTAGACCCAAAACGCAGGCCAGCTGCATTTGTTATTTACTCAAAGAAATGGGATTCTGTTCCAGAACTGGAGAACTAACTGTGTTGGATGTCAAGAGACTCTGCTAGTCTCTAAAATGATGCTGTGTGTATTGTGTCTTATGTGTAATTTAAGGGGTGATCAATCCTTTGCATAGAACTGAATATAACATAAAACTTCATTATATGACATGTCTGAAAGTTCTGTGATTTTTCTGAGTTATCCTGAATTGTTGTTGATCTTTTCTATGCATGAGTTGTTTTACATGTAAACTATAACAATGTTTATTCACTGGTGTAATGGTGATTAGTAGAAACAATGTAGAATGTGCTGGAATGAGTCCTGGCAGGGGTGCATAAATAACAGGACCAAGCAAAGATTGCAGACAGCACTCATAGTATCAGCTTCGATTTACATCATCACATTTAAATGCAAAAGGAATGTTTACTCTAAAGAAAATCAAATACATTAAAACAAAGCTCTTTGCATTTTTAGAGCCATAGACAAAACAAGCCTGAAATCTACATCCTATTTAAATGTCCTTGGTAGAAAAGATAGAAATTCTGCATTATCATGGAACTGGAGAAAAGAGAAATAAATCCAGATACTGAAGGGCAGAAAAGAAAATGCTAAATAATGATTTTATAATACAGTAATCTTTTTATTCAAGAAGTACATTTTAAAATTCCATTGAAATGCTGTGTAAAGTTGAACTGACCTCAGATTTCAGGATGGAAAATAGCCTGTTTTTTAGAAATCTAATTTTATAGCCAAACTCTTTTGGAGAACTTTCTGAGATTTCTACCATCCTTTAAATGACTTATAACTTGTCGTCAGTTCCATTTAAGGCACTTACCTATTAACGTTGCCCTTGGAAAATCTGAAATGGCTAAATAATAGCAGATTTGAAATTTATTATTTTGCCCTGTAAAAAAATGTTGCAGATTGAGGAAGAGATTGGATATAAACTTTCATTTAGAGCAGTTCATGTTTATCATTCTAATGTCTTTAGAATATTAACATGCTCCAAGCCCTAAATTAAATCAAGGGGAGACCTGTCAGAAGCAGCAAACCAATGTATTTTTTGCAATGCATAAATCCAATTTCACTTGAAAACGTTCTAGTACATTAGAAAATCATTCTTCTTCTTTCTTTAATTGGCAATAGCCACATTCCAGAGCCTTGCTTTTCCCAGACAAAACTAATGTGTCTTAAAAGATGTGATTTAGGGAACTCAGAGGAACCCATACATGTGAACTGTAGTCCACGTTGCATCTGTTGCTCACAAGTCCACCACACGTGATTCTTACAATGAAGGTGAGTTAGTTTCTCAACAGCAGGTAGACCCTGTCCTAAGGTGTGTGGAATTCCTCTGGGAACTGAGAGTCAGGACATGTCCTTTCTTTCTTCTTCTTCTGAGGCATTACAGGTGCCACCCCTGCATTTGGAACATCATTGATTTCTCGTTTCCTCAAACCTGGCCTTTTCTTCCTTCAATACCCTAATGAAGACCCAGGTGGGGAAAGCCTCTCAAAATTATGTTCCAAATGATGTTACTTCTCCTGTTCAGTCCTCTGCCCCTCTCTGCTTTCTCAGCTTGTGGGGTTCTATTAAAAATAATCTCTTTTGTGTTGTTTTATCTCTAAAGTTTTGCCCCTTATTTCATATGTTTATTATTATGTTTGTGCCGAAAGTTGCATCATATGACAAACTTTTCCCAGACGAGTATGTTCTCTTTCCTTCATCAGGGCAGAGTATATAATGGATAGAGCATGACAACTGGGTTCCAACTGTCCCAGTTCAACTTAGTCACCACTCATATAGCAAATTTCTACCTCCTCAGAGATTATTCAAAATACTTGGCCTTTTCCTTCAAAACACTTATCACTGGTGTGACTTTATATTTATGAGCATGATTATTTAAACACTGTCTTTTCTACTAGATTCTCAGCACCATGCAAGCAAAGACCATGGCTGTTTTGTTTGCCATTTTAATCCATCCTATGTTAGTCTCTAGCACGTAGTAAGTGTAAAAAAAAAATGAAAATAAAATTGGAAAAAGTAAAATAAAATCTATAAAGATTTTTATTCATGCTTTTCTATAACTTATAGGGCTGTATGCAGTAAAGACTACTTGGTAAAATGTTTTAGAGCAAACATCAGTGACTATTGAGTCTTACATATTTTCAGGGTTGAATATTTTCAGAGAAATAAATTTGCAGGTTTCTATTTCAAAATTTTAGGCAGGTCACAATATATGAATAAAGAAAGTATGTTGTTTTATTCCTACAGTGGAATGCTATGATACCATGAAATATTATATATTCAGAGACTAATATTATTTTATGAAATCTTTAATGTATAATATTAAGTTAGAAAAAGATACAATATCAAACTGTAATATGATTTTAATTTTATAAAATATAGGCATAAAAAAAGAAAAAAATTAACACTTTAAGAGTATCTTCTCAGTGGTATTATTAAAAATAACTTCAATTTTTTTTTCCGTATTTGATTTCAACAATATAAATGTGTTTATTTAAAAAAAAATTATAACATGTTTCAACTTAGAAAAAGTACAAAAAATAATTTAGCTACATCTCTGTGGCAATCATATAGTATAATACTTTTTTTGTATATTTCTTTGAAAAACAGAAAAAATATTTTAACAAGAATAAAAGTTAAAGAGGTGAATAAAAATAGTTTTCAATAAACATTTTGTCTTTTTTTAAAAACTGTTTTTGTAATTTTTCTATGGAAATATGATTAACATAGCAAAAAAATGTAGTTTAATGTATACATTTTGATGAGTTTGAAGATAAGTGCACACCTGTGAAACTGTCACCATAAACAATGCCATAAATTTAACAATCACATCTACAAGTTTTCTCCTTCCATTCCTCTATTTGTTTTTATAAGAACATTTAATATAAAATCTACCCTCTTAACAAATTTTTGAGTACACAATATAGTGTTAACTAGGCACTGTGCTGCACAATAGATTTCTAGGACTTATTAATCTTGCATAACTGAAACTGTGTACCATTGGACCAACCCCTCTCCAATGCCTCCTCCTCCTCCTAGCCCCTGGTAACCATCATTCTACTCTCCACTTCTATGTGTTTGACTATTTTAGATTCCTGACAGAAGTGGGATTATGTAGTCTTTGCTCTTGTGTCTGGCTTATTTCACTTATACTTAGGTGTTCAAGTTCATCCATGTTGTAGCAAGTGGCAGGATTTCCTTCCCTTTTAAGGCTGAATAATATTCCATAGTATGTACATACCATATTTTCTTTATTCATTTATCTGTCAATAGACATTTAAGTGTTTCCATGTTTTTGTTATTGTACAATATACTGTCATGAACATGGAATTGCAGATGTCTCTTTGAGATCCTGATTTTTCCATTCTTCTGGATAAATACCCAGAAGAGGGATTGCTGGATCATATGGTATTTTTAATTTTTGGAGGAATCTCCTTACTGTTATCCATAATGGCTGCACAATTTACATTCCCATGAACAGTGTAAAGGTCTACTTTTTCTAAGCAAACTTGCTAACACTTTTCTTTTTCCTTTTGATAGTAGCCATCCTAACAGGTGTGAGATAAAATCTCATTGTGATTTTTCATTGGCATTTCCCTGATGATTTAATGATGTTTAGCACCTTTTCATATGTCTGTTGGCCATTCGTATGTATTCTTTGGAGAAATGACTATTCAGGTTTTTTCCCCACTTTTAAATCAGATTATGTTTTTTTTTTTTTTTGCTATTGAGTTGTTTGAATTCCTTATTTACTTTAAATATTAACTCTTTATCAGATTTATCATTTGTCAATATTTTCTCCCATTTCATTGGTTGCCTTTTCACTTTGTTAATTGTTTCCTTTGTGGTGCAGAAGCTTTTTAGTTTGATGTAGTTTCATTTGTTTCATTTTGCTTCTGTTGTCTGTTCTTTTGGTGTCATGTCTAAGAAATCATTGCCAAGGTTAATATCAAGAAGCTTTATGTTCTCTTGTAGGAGTTTTATAGTTTAAGGTCTTACGTTTTAAGTCTTTAATCCATTTTGAGTATATTTTTGTGTATGATGTAAGATAAGGGTCCAATTTCATGCTTTTGTATATAGATGTTCAGTTTTCCCAGCACCATGTATTGAAAAGACTATCCTTTCCCCATTATGTATTCTTGTCCTCCTTGTCAAAGATTAGTTTACCATAAATGTGTGTGTTTATTACTGGGCTCGCTATTCTGTTCCATTGGTCAAGATGTCAATTTTTATGGCAGTACCATGCTGTTTTGATTACTGTAGCTTTGTAAGATATTTTGAAAGCAGGAAGTGTCATGCCTCAGGCTTTGTTCTCCTTCATAAAGATTACTTTGGATGTTTGGGATCTTTTGGGATTCCATATGAATTTTAGGATTTTTTTTTCTATTTCTGTAAGAAATTTGACTTCTTGTTAATTCTTGTAAAACCTAGAGTGATTTTTTGGAAGAACCCAGAAAATAAAATCAGCCTGTTTTTAATTTTTATTTATTTTTTTCAGTTTATTTTTTTAATTTTCTTTTCAAAAACGCTATTTTTAGAGCAATTTTAGTTCACAGTAAAATTGAGCAGAAGGCGCAGAGATTTCCCATATACTTCCTGCTGCACATATGCACAGCCTCTCCCACTATCAAAATACCACACCAGAGTAGTACATTTGTTACAATTCCTGAACCTACACTGACACATCATCAGTCTATTTTTAAATGAAGAAAGTTTATTTTTTCTTATCAAAGTACTGTTACATGGGAATAGATTCTTGAAAATGCAGAGTTCTTATTATGGTTACCTAAGTGATACAATTTAAACTTTTCTATTATGTAAAATGAAACACAAGCCAATGAATCTAAGTCAGAGCTCCCATGTTGTATTCTGGAGTTCACCTCAGGGCAGCAGTTCCCATCTGAAGAGCAGGGTGGAGAAACAGCCACTGAGATGAGAAGGGTGGAGGATGGACAAAGCATGCCAGGCCTTGGCTCTTGTTCAAGAGAGATGACAGTCTCAGAACACATACACAATGCTGTGTTTAACTGTGTGCATTAAGCTTTAAAAGGGATGCTGAAAAACTAGAGCATTATATGGGAAAAATAAAAGTTTGGGAAAAATGCCACCAATGAAGTTTGGAAAAGAAAGTTTAAAAAGAATTAGGGTTGGGAAACAAGTATAATGTTCTTCAACTATTAAAAAGCTTGTGGTATCAAAGAAGGATTAGCCTTTCATATGGTTTCCAAAGCAAAATAAGGAATAATCCATGAAAGTTAAACTAAGTAGCCGGCACTATCTGAGGATGGATGAGAAACCTTGTAACATAGTTAACTTATTCCTCTGGTGATGACTCAGAGACTGGGTGAACACGTGCCATTGCACTGGGAACAATGTTGGCTTCAGGTAAGAGGCTGGGTTCTAGGGCCCTGTGACACCAGAGTGGAGTTCTGCCCTTGACATTAGACACCTGGGAAGGCAGTCAGTGAACCTGCTAATAGTTTACTCATCTGTAAAATGGAAAAAGTACCACCCATGTCTTAAGGCTCTGTAAAGATACGATATCATAATTCATAGAAATTTGAAAGCACATTTTGACTTTATAAAACTATAATGGAGAACCTGCTTCATACAATGTACAGCAGATGGAAGAGCAAGACCCCCCCCTCAAGCAAGGGGGCAGGGCTCTTGGTCACTGAGATCCCGTGGGACAATGTCATTGCCTTATGCAGCAACCACAAGCTGAGGTACTAGATGCTCCCCAGGTTTCCCATCACATAAGAGGCATGGAGTGAAGATGGTCAGACATGTATATTTTCTTAAAAATCATTGGAAAAAATATGATGTTCCCTTGTTGTGAGAATAAGCCAGATTGCAGATGCAGAGGGAGCTACAGCTGAGTCCGGGACATTTGGGGATAAAGTCTCCTCATCCTTCTCCCCGCCACAGAAAGTGGAGCTTTCCCACTCCATTGCTTCATGTGCACCCTAAAGGGAAGAGGAGCACCGACTGCAGCCAAGAGGGGAGGATTCCAGTGTGGAGGATCCGATGCGAGGAGCTTCTGCGGAGGAGCTCATGGCTCAGTGTCTGTCGAGCAGTCTGCTGCTGCAGAAAGAGGAGAACGAGAGGTGTGAAGGTCCGTTTCAGCAGTGGTTGTCTGAAGACTCAGGAGCATTTACAGATTCATCTTCCCTTCCCCTCTACCTTCCTCAGACTCCAGTGTTGCTTCCCCAGACGATCAAACCCATGATGAAAACATCTACAGCTACTAGCCCACAGAGTGAAAGGACAGGGGAGCGACTGCAGCTGTCAGAGGTGACAAGCACCTCTCTGACTGAACAGCTGAAGCACCTAGAGAGACTGATCTGGAGTTCAAGAGAAGAGGAAGCTGCCTCTGAGCTGCAGCTCTCTGAGCTGCTGGACATGGTTGACATTTGAGCAGCCTAACCTGAGGGCAGGGGTTTCTCCACAAGAGTTTCTGCTTTTATTCAAAACAGTATTATTCTTAGATGCTTGAACAGTGCTTGATACACTGTTTGAAAATGTGATTATTAATCATGCAAACAAACCATTCACATGTTAAAATAAACTGTACTGGGCTAAATAAAATTAGATATTATTAAATGAAGACAAATCTGTAATTTTCCCTTGATTTCATATTTGGACTGTTACACATGTACAAGCCAGGGATGTCATTTTCTCCTTCCATATGTCTTTGATTCAGTCCCTTCCAACCACTATAAAACCCACCATACACACCCAGACACTTAGGAGGAAAGCCCTTTAAAAATATTGCATTTTAGGGGCCGGCCCGGTGGCGCACTGGATAGTGCGCTGCTTGGGAAGTGCGGCGGCGCTCCCGCCGAGGGTTCGGATCCCACATACAGACCGGTTCCTGCTCACTGGCTGAGCGAGGCGCGGGAGCAACACCGAGGGTTGCAATCCCGTTGCCGGTCCCTGGTCCGGTACGGGGGCAACACTGAGGGTTGTGATCCGTTGCCGGACATGGAAAAAGACAAAAAAAAAAAAAATATATTGCATTTTATACTCTAAAAGCACAAGATATCAACTTGTGCCAAAAATGATATTATGTGTTTTTCAAATTCAGGCATAGCAGAAGTCTTGCAGTTGGGATGTAGCTATTTGACTGTATTTTGGGGAAGGGAAATAATGCATGCCACTTCTGTGCCTGTTCAGAGACTTTTCCTGATTAGCCAGGCTTTATGTCTCTCTTTTTAAACCTTGGAGGCCAACTGGTTGTCAGCCAAAGGAGTTGGGAATGGCCTAGATCCCCGAGTCACCATTTGGAGGGCAGTAATCCCAGAGGTCCACTTGACCCCATCATTACTATAACCTGAATGAGGAAATAAACCTTTGTTGTATTAAACCCATGAGATTTCAGTTTTATTTTTTAACCACCATAGCATAACTTACTTTACCTTGACCAATACAGAAATTAATGCCAAAAGATAGCAGTGGCTAAAACAAAAACCTCAGACATGAGTCACTGCTTTAGCATTGGAAGGTAAGTAAGTGGCCCACACATGAGAGTTTATCATTTTTTAATTTTTTTCCTTTTTTTTTTTTTGTCTTTTTTTGTGACCGGCAACGGATCGCAACCCTCAGTGTCGCGCCCGTACCGGACCGGGACCGGCAACGGGATCGCAACCCTCGGTGTTGCGTCCGCACCTCGCTCAGCCAGTGAGTGGCCGGTCTGTATGTGGGATCCAAACCCTCAGCAGGAGCGCCGCCACGCTCCCAAGCAGCGCACTGTAGCAGTGCGCCACTGGGCCGGCCCCGAGAGTTTATCATTTTTTAAGAATCCATTCTCTACCTAGATTCCAATCCTAGGTCATGTTATTATTTTTAGTACCTTGGCTATTATTGAATTTAAAAGGAGGCTAAAAAATAATGATAAATAGCATTGACCCTTTATTATGTGCCAGACATGGGACTATAGTATGTGCATTAATTACCTTGATTCCTCACAATAACTTTGTGGTGGAGAACCTGTTATTTTTCTTTGTTTACAGATAAGGAAATTGAGGATTAGAGAAGCCAATCTTCTATCCTTCTAATTGAGTATTAGAGAAGCAATAGGGTATGTGGAAAGTTGGGTTTTCCACATTCTAAATTGTCTAGAAATAAGCAAAAGGAATATCCTAAGAGAAAGTACTTACCTAATGTAGTAAGTTGAAAAGAAGCAAAACTAACTAGAAACAGTGAATAATTTAATAAATCCAAGGGTACATTACTTGGGCATGCTTTAAATTGAGAAAAAATAAATCACACACACACACACACACACACACAAAATGAGCAATAAATTAAGACAACACAGAAATCTCTAAATCATGTATCAGGACACAGGTAGTTAAAAAAATTAGGTGCCCCAAAGTAGAACACATAGGATTTAGAGAAGATGGATTTAGCTATAATCCTAGTCTTTGGGCTAGAACTGTGCTGTCCAATACAGTAGCCATTGCTGTGGGTGTCTACTGAGCACTTGAAATGCATCTAGTTCTAACTGAGATATGCTGTAAGTATGAACTACACATCAGATTTTCAAGACTTAGTACAAAAAATGTAAACTATTTTATTAATATTTTTATATCAGTTTAGTGTTGAATTATATTTTGGGTATACTGGGTTAAAATGTATTATTAAAATTAATTTTATTATATTTTTACCTTTTTAAGGTGGCTAGTAGAAACTTTAAAATTACATATGTGACTTACATTATACTTCTGTTAGACAGTGCTGGGCTAGAATGTCAGGAATCAAGCAGGCCATAGTAACCTACAGAATGTTCCAGATACAGCTCAGATTCTAGTGAAGTCAGTTTTGGGGGTTTTTATTTAAAGCCACATTTGGTCCTTTGGTCTATTCCTCCTAAGCACTTCACCTGGTCTCAAGCTGTACAGAATTATTTCAGATATTCTTATAAATAACACACTTGCTTAATATTGAGAGCTCCATTACTCCTACAAGCAATGAACCAATAATGGGCCAGACGATTACTTCTCAAATTTAACACACATAGAAATTACGGAGGTAGAGGGAGGTCATATTAAACATAGAGTCTAAGGGAAGGGGCTTGAAATGATGCTAATGCTACAGTTCTGGGAAACATACGTGAAGAAGCAAGGGGCCAGAACACAAATTAGATCTACCAGACATCAAAATTTGGGAAGAAGAGAAGTGAGGTGATTGTCAAGACTGTCAGGGGGAGCCCTCTATCCTTAATTAACCCGCTCTTCTTTCTCCTCTCAGATTGAGCTGTATCTACAGAAGGTGAAACGAACAGGCCAGCACAACTAATCTACTCAATTCTACTGTTGCAAAGATTGATGGGGACCCTTGTGTGATCAATTTGGTCATGACACTGGGTATCAGTCACGAACATGACTGAAATGAATGGAATCACTTTACTCCAATCTGGTTTGCTTTCATTGTATAAACTTAGCTGATCCTGAGGGTTTGGGGTCATGGAAATCAGAGCTACACCTAAGTCTACTAACCTTCCTGGGATAATTTATTAAAGGAAAATCAGCTTATTCATGCATATTAGTTATTATAAGGGGCAATCAATCAATTTGTCTGCCTTACTCATGTTCTCATCTCAGAGGTGTTCTTACTTTCTGTTGAAGTTAGAAAATGTCACAATTTAATATTTATAAAAATGAAATTTTGTTATTAGATAATGAGATCTATCCTCAAATTAATTTATAAAATCAGCTCAAGAAAATAATTTCTAAATAAGATTTAAGAAAAATGTTTGGAGCCATTATGGTTACTCAGAAAAAAAGCCCCATATGATTTTGTAATTTTTAAAATATTCAAAATTACATTATAATCTCATTATAATTATAATCTTATTACTTATATCTCAACTTATACTTCTCTAGACCATCATCGCAATGTGGATATAGAGGCATAGTAAATCATGTCATATCTAAGAAATAAATTTTGCACAAAACTGGGGTTTTTGAGGTTTCCTAGATGGAAACTTTAAATTCCTGCGACCTTGAGTCTTATTTTTTCATCACTCATAACATCAAATTACTTCACTGTTGATTCCTTTTCTTGTTATTCCTGCAGTGGCCTCCTTATTTTAATTTAGATCTGGTTCAAAACATTGGCTGCTACTTTGACCTACACTGACATTTCAAAGGCTGAAGAATAATTAGTGAAATAAAAACCTCATAATTACTTTCTAACACTCACCCACACAAAGCCTTTTGTTGAGCTGGCAGAATGGATTGGGATTTTTGTTGTGTTGTGTTTTGTTCTAAATGATTGAGCATGGAACTAAAGTGAATTGACAGACACTTCTTGAATGCACAAAATGATCCGAAAGCTAAGATCCTCAACGTTTCACCTAACAGTATTGAAATCTTTCTTAAGAATCAACTCCATTTCATATCTGATTTTAAACTCTAAACTCTAACAAAATGAGTCTTTCTTTGGAGATAACTTTAAAATAGCACATGATACTATATTAATGATAACAATCTGATTAATTTTTTTGTTGGCTTTTGGCTAGGTTGGATATGACTAAACTGTGAATTGCTCTGATTCAGATATTAAGATGGCTCTAAGAACTAGTTCAACTATCCTAGGAAAATTTTCCCTACAGTATAGACAGGATGAACATGTTTGTATTGTATCTGTTCTTTCCTTTTAATCTGATTTGTTCACTGGGCTTAGGCTTGTGCATGGGGATCTATCCTTATTTGGTGTAACAAAGTGAGATCTTGCTAGTATCTGTCTTGCTCAGCCTAAAGAAGAGATGGTTCCTGCCTTTAGTGATTGAGTTCAGTGTGAAAGAGTCACCATTTGGTCTTTGTGGTCCACACATTGTTTCTATTATAAAAAATGTAATTTTGAATGTTGGACATTATCTTAGAAAAACCCTTATATTGAATTACTACTCATTTTTAAGTCAGGCCCTGTCTGCTCTAATGCCATTCTTTGTGGGACAGGTTTTGTTTTGTCTACTTTGTTTTGATTATTTATTATTGCTGTTGTCTGTACTGTTTGCAGAGAGTCTTTATAATAATAGTTGATGTAGTCTATATGTTAAACAAACAGACTGTTATAAACTGTACGTGATCTAAAGTGCTACTTCTCAGACTTTTTTATCTCAGGGCCCCTTTACACTGTTACGATGAATGAAGATGTTGAGATATTTTTTTGTATGTATGTTGTATTTATTGATTTTAGAAATTAAAATTGAGGAATTAAAAAATATGCCTGTTGGGGCCGGCCCGGTGGCGCACTGCTACAGTGCGCCGCTTGGGAAGCACGGTGGCGCTCCCGCCAAGGGTTTGGATTCCACATACAGACCGGCCGCTCACTGGCTGAGCGAGGTGCAGGGGCAACACCGAGGGTTGCGATCCCGTTGCCGGTCCCGGTCTGGTACGGGCGCGACACTGAGGGTTGCGATCCATTGCCGGCCACGAAAAAAGACAAAAAAAAAGGAAAAAAAAAATATGCCTGTTAATTTATTAAAAACAAAACCAAAAATATCACTTGTTAAAATTTTTTTAATTTAATTTAATTTTGTCAATATACAATGTGGTTGATTATTGTGGCCAATTACAGAAACCTCCCTCCCCACAATCTCCCTTCTGTTTGCTTGTCTATCAACTTCAAGGAATTGTAATTGTTGTGTTTTCTTCCCTCCCCCCACCCCCAGTTTATTTGTGTATTTATTTATTTATTTATTTTTAGCTCCCACAAATAAGTGAGAACATGTGATATTTCTCTTTCTGTGCCTGACTTGTTTCACTTAAAATAATTCTCTCTAGGTTCATCCATGTCGTTGCAAATGGCAGTATTTCATTCGTTTTTATAGCTGAGTAGTATTCCATTGTGTAGATATATCATATTTTCCATATCCACTCAACAGATGATGGACATTTGGGCTGGTTCCAACTCTTAGCTATTGTAAAGAGTGCTGCAATGACCATTGGAGAACAGGTATACCTTCCACTTGATGATTTCCATTCCTCTGGGTATATTCCCAGCAGTGGGATAGCTGGGTCATATTTCATTCTCCTGCATATGGATATCCAGTTATCCCAGCACCCTTTGCTGAAGAGGCAGTCTCTTCCCCAGTGTATAGGCTTGGTGCCTTTGTCAAAGATCAGATGGCTGTAGGTGTGTGGGTTGATTTCTGGATTCTCTATTCTATTCCAGTGATCAATGTGTCTGTTTTTATGCCAGTACCATGCTGTTTTGGTTATTATAGCTTTCTAGTATAAAGTCAGGTAGTGTTATGCCTCCAGCTTTATTTATTTATTTTTTTTGCTCAGAATTGCTTTGACTATGTGTGGTCTTTTGTTATTCCATATAAAGGTTAAGATAGTTTTTTCCATTTCTGAGAAAAATGATATTGGAATTTTGATGGGGATTGCATTGAATTTGTATATCACTTTGGGTAGTATGGACATTTTCACAATGTTGATTCTTCTAATCCAAGAGCACGGGATATCTTTCCATCTTTTTGTATCCTCTCTAATTTCTCTCAGCAGTGGTTTGTAGTTCTCATTATAGAGATTTTTCACATCCTTGGTTAACTCAGTTCCTAAGTATTTTATTTTTTTGGTGGCTATTGTAAATGGCCAAGCTTTCTTTTTTTTTTTTTGCTGGATTATATGGCAGTTTATTTTTATTTTTTTATTTTTATTTTTTATTTTTTTAAAATTTTTATTTTGTCAATATACAATGTATATGATT
>NW_007735502.1:76754-77433 GCF_000696425.1 Galeopterus variegatus | reverse complement strand
CATCAAGTTCAGGCCTCCCTGACCAGTAATAGACTAGATTTGGTGCCCAATCCTTAGGGAACCCTGGAACTTTAAAAACAGCATCTTCTTTCACGTTGTTGCAGTAGAGGGCACTTTTATGAAGGTGGGGATGGCTGCTTCTCTTGGGATCTCCCAATTCTCCATCCTACTGCTTCCCCCTCTACCATTAATATCACTTTTAGATTTTATATTTTGAAAAAGTTAGAAGGTATCACTGTTCAAATTATAATAGGCTGTCGATATCACTTTCTCATGTCCCCAGAATTGTGGTTTAAGGTCAAAATGGAGACAAAAATCACCAACAAGTTAACTTACAAAGTCCAGAGAGCTGCCAGCAGTTAGAGCTGCCAGCAGTTCCATGAATCCAACCACCCTTCCTGTCCCCCACCTGGTCATTTTAGTGAGAGGATTAAGTGGAGAGAGCATGTTTAAAGAAGCACAGTGTCTTTGCAGAGAAGCTGTGTTCTTCCTTCTAACAGTGGCAGTAAGGTGGGGGCTCTGGCTTCCTGGAAACCAATGCAGGAAGGTCTCAAGAGAATTACCAGTCAAGTGAGGTTAGGGGTACCTGCCATTTTATTACCCTGTTAGGCAACTGCATAACTAGCAGAATTGCTTATCTGTCCCTAAGCCACCAGGATGTGGAGAAAGAGAATCAGAG
>NW_007735502.1:73957-74910 GCF_000696425.1 Galeopterus variegatus | reverse complement strand
GCTGACAGAGCACTGATTTTGTTCAAGTTTCTGCTCACAATGTGGCCAGGGATGGTGGGACCCCTTTGAGGAGATTCAATGAGGAGAAAGTTATTTTGTTTCCAATACTAATGCAAAATTAAAAGAAAAGAAAAAATACAGAAACTAAAACAGAGAAGCTAAAAGGACAAAACTATTGACTCCCCAGTATACAAGAAACTATTCATTCATCCACTCATCCAACAACTACTACTATATGTGAAACATTGTACTAGGCATTTGATACCTGGTGAACAAAACAGATATGATCCCTTCCTGTATGGAAGAAGTAGGAGTTGTCCAGATGTGTGTGTGTGTGTCTGTGTGTGGTGTGTGTGTGTGTGTGTGTGGTGTGTGTGTGTGTGTGTGTCTCTGTGTCTCTGTTCATATTGGGTGTGAGCAGTAGTGGTCCAGACAGAGGGAGCACATTGTGTAAAACCCAGGAATGATGAGTCTACATGACTTGTTGGAGGAAGTGAAAATAATTTAGCTTGGTCAGAGCAGAGTATGGGGTCAAAAATGGTGAGATACGTGGCCCAAAATGTACATAGAGGCAGATCACGAAGGGCTCTGTTAGCCATATTAAGGAATTTATCCTAAGAACAATGGGCAGTCTTGGAAGGATTTGAACCAAGGTTAACAGGATCAGCCTGGATGTTGTGTAGAGATTAAACTGGAAGGATGAGAAGAAAGCAGTACAAACTGAGAAAGCTACGAAGGTCATTTAATCCAGTTCCTAAATTTTTTCTCATCACTGAACACACAATGATTTTTTTCTGCATATCCTTTAAACTGGAGGGAATTTAAAGCCCTTAAATAGGCTTTCACCTACTGGAGGGGAAATTGAAATAGATTGCCCCAAGGGCTGAAGGGAATCAATATTTAGGCATTTCACTACACTTGTAAGCCATTTTCTGCACACCTGTGGGAAAACC
>NW_007735502.1:39894-72673 GCF_000696425.1 Galeopterus variegatus | reverse complement strand
GATTAAGGTGGTGCTTAATTTGCATTAAAAAGGAGCTAGACCTTACTGGAGCCTGCAGTGCTTCCAGGCTGTGCCTCCACACCAAACAATACTTTGTACTTAGAGAGGTTGTTTCGTCAAGACTTCATGAAGAACTCTAACAAGTATTTAATAATTAAATTTCAAAACATCACCACATAGCAAGGAGTACACTGTCTTTCTGCCTTGTTCAGAAGAAAGCCAGGTGAGGTATAACTCCAGGCTGTGCCTCCACACCAAACAGTATTTTGTACTTAGAGAGGTTGTTTCATCAAGACTTCATGAAGAACTCTAACAAGTATTTAATAATTAAATTTCAAAACATCGCCACATAGCAAGGAGTACACTGTCTTTCTGCCTTGTTCAGAAGAAAGCCAGGTGAGGTATAAATAGGCCAAATGACTTGTGACAGGGGATGACTCAGGAAAGACTGCCTCTTCATCTCTGTTTCACTCAGCATGTGACATGAGGTGAAGGTTTGGTAAATGTCTCCATGAAAGTAAATAACACACTAGAAAAGGTTGAGGGATATCAGTAGGGTGAGAGGACTGATGCTTCACTAAATTCTATAGACCAGTGGGTCTCCAACTTTGGTGCCATCAGATGTAACTCTATCTCACTTTCAAATTTTTTTATGGACTGGGTCCTACCTAATGCCTGGAGATTCCTATTCAGTTTGGGGAGTTAGGACCATGCCTAAGTATCTTTAAAAAATAATTTCTGACTGAGTGCTGATTTAGACTGTGTTAGTTTGCTAGGGCTGCTATAACAAAGTATGACAGATGAGTGGCTTAAACAACAGAAACTTATTGTCTCACAGTTCTGGAGGCTAGAAGTTCTGAGATCAAGGTGTCAGCCAGGTTGATTCCTTCTGAAAAGCAACCTTGGCTTGAAGATGGCTGTCTTCTCCCTGTCTTCTTCATCTAACCTCTGTACTTATCTGTGTCTAAATTTCCTTTTACTGTAATGACACCAGTCATTTTAGATTAAGGCCTACCTAATGACCTTATTTTAACTTAATCACCTCTATAAAGACCATATTTCCAAATACAGTCACATTCTGAGGTAATGGGGGTTAGGATTTCAATGTGAATTTTTCTGGGGGGATGCAATTCAGCCCATCGCATAGACCCAATGTTTTGACCCACTGCTATAGATTATCTCACCAAATAGTGGATGTTAAAGATAGAATAGGCTATACAACTAGAAGTCCTTGCCCTTCATTTTATGGATCAAAGAAGCCTGAAGACGAACAGCTTTTTGCAGCAGGGTAATGATTAGCACCAGACCTTCCCATCACAACCCAGGAGGCCAGAAACTTCCAGGTCTCATTCATTGTTTATCATCATAGCTGAGCACAGTGCTGGATACTCAATATAGGTCAAATGAATGAATCAATGAATGAATGAGTGAATCCTGTGTTACTTCCCCTATACTACCCTTCCTCATGTCATAAGAAGAGATCATCTTCAAGTTGTAAGAGAAATAATGCAAGGAGGTTTCTGGAAAAATAGATTTTTCCCCTGAGTTGCAGGTGGATACATTTAGTGGAAGGCAAGAGGCATTTGTTCTTAGGAGCTCTATTTCATTTTTCTGGAGACATTTTCATCCATTAAGGTAGACAGAAAAACTTCCCTTGATCAGAAGCACCAGGAGATGGGAGTTTCAGCTTTCTATGTTGCTTTGCTTCCCATGGATTTGTCACCCATTTTCCCCTGGGTGACAGAGCCACAAAGGATTACTCAAAGCCCATCTAATCTGAGCAGTGAGAAGTCCCAAAGGGGTTAATCCCCCAGAACCATCAAGAGAGAGGCATTCCTTCCATTTGGGAAATTAACCAAGAACTGGGGTTCTCACCTCACATTTATTCTCCAGACCAGGAACTTACAGGAAGAGAACATAGGTGGGGTTATAGTTTAACAATATAAAACAATATAAACAATATAGTTTAACAGTATAAAATATATATTTTCAGTAAAACAAGCAAGGTGACATTCCATAATTTAATTTGCAAGAAATTAAGTCAATCCACCAACAAAAGCTTGATCTTAACAAACATTCTTGCTCTTTACAGCAATTTCCCAGTATCTTTACATATCAATCAGTAACCTGTCTGTCCTATGAGCCAGCATACCTGCTGTGCTACAATTCTTAATCTTACAACAGAGACTATAGCCTGGAGAAAATTTCCTGTCTTTTGCAAGGTCAATGTTTTATATGTACTTTTAAGAAGTTAAGCTAAACCTGAAACTGCAAGAAACTTAGGCCCTGTGAAATATATTTGCTTTATAAATGTAAGTATACTCCACATTCTCAACACATGTACCTCTTCTCACACCACTGACTTGCTAAGCAGTGTGTAATAGCATGTCTAACTAAACAATAGCATGTATGGCTTTGTCCAGGGTCTGGGAAAGGCTCCTAAATCTATTTTGTGTACTACTGAGGTGGGGGAACAATTTGTACCTTTCCTACTGAAGGTGCCCAATATGTGTAGAAATGTGTGCCCATTAGTCACCACCACCAATCATTTCGTGGCAGAGATCAGGAGGGATTTGGGGCAGGAGATAGAGATAGCTCCTTGCCAAAGAGAGGCTTCTATCACTAAGCTTACACCCGCAGATCATAAACTTATTATTCTTACTGGTTTGATTCAGAAGCAAGGGCATCTAGGGTCTCCAGTTTATTTGACTCTTCCCATCAGAACTTTTCTGAGAACATGGACACTAACCACACTTGCCTAGAGATGCCTGCCTTGGCCTGGCAACCACACTCCCCACCCATGGCAGGTGACAGATGTAGAGAACTGAAGAGGTTGTGAGGACCCACTATATGGCAGTGTGTGCCCTACTCTAGCCCCTTCATGTGCAGTTTTAAACATCAGTGGCTGCAGTCATCTACTATAAATATCCCACAAGTCTTTGAACATAAGAAATAGATTACATAATTTTACAAAAGTAGAGATGCATCAACTATAAATCTCAGCCACCACAGCCTATGTACCAGTGGCAAGAATATTGCAGAATTCCCAGCTGCCTTTCAAGAAAGTGGAAAATTGCTGGAATCAGGCTCAGTGCCCTTGCTGCACCAGGTGACTGCTGAAGAGGGAGAGAAGTTTTCCTACAGGGTTTCAAGACTTCTCTTCATCTTTTCTAAGCCCCACGTCAGTGTTTACCCCCGTGTCCTACACACATACATCCCTCTTTCCCCTGTGTGGACTCACCTCTTGGATGTGGGAGCAATTCCCTAGTTTCAGTGCCTCCCGTCTGTCTCTCTGACCCAGTGGTTCTCAACCAAGGGCAATTTTGCCCCTGCCTTTCCCAGAAGACATTTAGAAATGTCTGGAGACCTTTTGATGATCACAACTGGAAGCTTGCTATTGGCACTGAGAGAGTAGAGGTCAAGGATGCTGCTGAACACCCTGAGCAGAGTGTTAATAACAGTGCCGAGGTGAAGAAACCATGCTTAAGCAATGACAGCCTCCTTGTCCGTGGTTCATGGCCTGGCATTCCGTCCTGCTCTCCTTCACTGCCACTGCTTTTGAAGAGGGGACTTTGTCACTCACTACCCATCTCCTTGAATCCCCCTTTCCACCTCTAGAGTTCCGCTCCCTCCAATGTGCCCTTTTTTTCTTACATCCTTTATCATTTCTCCTATGATTCCTTGTTTCCTCTTTGTCTATACACATGAACCAGATTTCCTAACTTAGTTGAAACCCCCCAAATAGACATTAAATTAATGATGACTCAGAAAACCTTCTCTCAACTCTTCGAAATACACCCTCTTTCATCTCACTGCAATATTTCTCATATGAGTAGAAATGTCTCTGTTCCTTCTGTCCGTCCCCCAACCCCCCAATTTTTGTTCTGGTTTCTTCTCCCTGGAGCCCTTAAGTGGCCTCAGCTTAGACTCCAGGCTTCACTGGACGTTCAGCATTGTTGGCCACTTGCCTTTTCATAAGGCTCTCTGCTTCCCTGGCTGCTACGTATGCATTCACCTACCTCTAAAGCTGCTCTGCTGTCTCTCTTTAATGTGCACTAACTGATGATACACCAATAAAATTCAGAAGTTCTTTTTTCTTAAACTAAGTTTTCTGACCACATGGTGTTGATAGCACAACTCCCAACATCTGATGTGCGAACAGTGAATAGTGGTCAGTTTTGGTTATCACTAGAAATCTCTTTCAACATCTTTATAAATCACAAACTGCCATTCTGCCTTTGAGCCTCAGTTTCCTAAAGCAAGATGGTGAGGTGAGAGTTTACTGTGGACCCTCCCTGTCTGTGACAGCCACACTCCTTCTTCCCACACGATTGGCTCCTATTACACTGTCCCTCAGAGTTCCCATTCACTAGCACAACTTCAAGTTTTACTCTTATATGGATCCCTTATCTATATACCCAACCGTGTCTTTTCTCTTAGAATCATAGAACACACCTACATTTTTCTCTGAACTTCTTAAAATTATCTTACCTGATGAAACATCTGGTGTGACCTTTGGGTTTTCGCTGGCCCCTGCAGCAGGAGTGGCCAGCCTAGTTATGCCTGTTTGATAGGTTCTTGCAGAGGTAGGACTGTCTGGCTTTTTGGGGTGTCCTTCAGTCACTGGAGGCCCTGCCCATTTGCTAAGGTCTTGAATGCCCTGCCCGCAGAGGCATCTCCCATCCCTCCCTGAGCCTTGCCGTGCTGCAAGTTCTCTCAGAACCTCTGCAACTCCTCCCAGGCTAAACAGGCCCCTCTTGGACTTCTTCACACCCCCTGTGTGGCACGGTGGATGGAAATGCTCTCGCACCCTCTTTCTTCCTGCCACCTTCTCCAACACTATCACTTCTGTGTTATGTTTGTGTTGGTGCCGAATTGTAGGCTGGGGTTCCTGCAAAGGGCTGCAGGTTATACCTCACTGTGCCTAGCAAGGCGGGTCAGTACCTCCCAATGTCACTCATCCACTGTTTCTAAAGTTTCCTTTTCCTTCATATTCCTGTTGTATGTCCCTCCTGCCCCAGGTTGGGACACACACACTGGGAATTGGGGAAGTTTTAGCATCTGATTTTGTAACAGTCTGAACAGAAGTGACTCCAATTTTGATAAACCTTTGAATGTAAAAACTTGTTCTCTCCTGTAATCCAAACCACATAGTCTGCCACTGACTGCAAGAATACCATGACTCTTGCTCTCACACTGTACACAAACAATTAGAGAAAAATTATCAACCCAGAAGGCCATTCTTGACTACCTTACTAACCTGATCTTATTTGAGAATAACAGGAACTGAACCCATAGAGAATGAAGTATGATGCTGGTCAACTCCCACCTGAGAAGTTCCTTGAGGATTTTCTGAAACACTCAAGCATGTCTGCATGTCCTCACTTGGCCACCATGAATCAACTTTCCACCACAGACCCCTCTAAAATGCTTTGACACACTTGGGAGAGGCAGAGATGGTCTTTGAGACATGAGTCCACCATCGCCCCAGGCTGCTGGCTTCTTGATGAAAAGCTATCTTTCCTTACACCCACACTTGTCTCTCAATTATTGGCTATTGAGCTGCAAGCAAATGGACCTTTGGGGTCTTGGTAACAATCACATTCCTGATTTTACTCTCTTCTTTTCCCCACCATCCCTCCCATCAGAATGAGCTTTGGGAGTTTTCTTTCTTTGTGTCTGTACCTCACTTGGCACAGAGTAAGTGCAATAACCTTTGCACCCACCTTGGGGCTTGGGTTGATTCAGACTATTCTAGCCCTTGATGATTGAATACATTTTTTTCTGAGTGCCTATAACACTTTGAGCCTATAACACTCATCATTGTGTTGTTAATTATAATATGTCTACATCCTACCTCCAAAACTTGGTTGCAAGAACTTCAAGGGCTGTACACCCTGTCTGCGGCATCACAGAAAAATATTTGGTTTTGTCCCCCATTCCTGGCACAGAGCTTCTAAAATACTTGTAATTTCCTGAGTGATAAGGGTGATAGGAGCATCTTTTGTTCTAATGAGGTGACTCTTGGTGGGCCCCTAGATAGTTTTAGGACGAGGGCTGGTCACCAGAAAGACCAAGGAATGATTACAGAATTGGGACTTTCAGCCCCTCCCCCAACCTCTAGAAAGGAAGAGGGGCTAGAGATTGAGTTAATCACCAGTAGCCAATAATTTAATCAATCATATCTGTTTAATGAAACCTCTATAAACAATCCTGAATGATGGGGTTTGGGGAGGTTGTAGGTTGGTGAACACATCGATGTGCTGGAAGGTTATGCCCCTGGAGAGGGCACAGAAGCTCCATGTACCACCACCTCTATACCTTGCCCTATGCATCTCTTCCATTTGGCTGTTCCTGTGCCGTATCCTTTTAAATACCTTGACAAATATAAGTAAAGTATGCGTCTGAGTTCTGTGAACTTTTCTAGCTAATTATTGAACCTGAGGAGGGGGAAATGGGAACCCCTGATTTATAGCTGGTTGGTCAGGAGTACAGGAGGCTTGGGACTTGTGATTGACATCTGAAGGGGGCGGGAATCTTGTAGGACTGAGCCCTTACCCTGTGAGGTTTGTGCTACTCCAGGTAGTGTGATAATTGAATGGAATTGTTGAACACCCGGTTGGTGTCCACATAATCAGAGAATTGGTTGCTGTGAGAAAACAAACAAAAACAAAAACCCTCTCATTTGATGTGAAGGAGCATTGTGAGTGACAGCAGCTCACTCATACATTTTTGCATTCTCAAGGCCTAGGAGGATACCATGCATCTCAGTTTTGAGAGTCTCTCTGCTAGTGTCAGAGAAGGTGCTTTGAGTCACTGTGGGCAGGTTAGAGGAAGACACTGTGGTCACTTTGAGTCGAAACTCAAGAAAAGAATCAGAACCTACAAGTAGACTTTCTTCCCACATGGAGTTCTTTCATCCCCTCTTATTGGAAGTTGTTGTATTTTAATTCCAGACACTTACCTATTTCAGATCCTTGATAAGTGGAGGGCATGCAGTCTTCGGTCATGATAGTACTCTCAGGATCATTTGGCTTATGCAGTAATCATGGGTGAGAGATTAAACCTCCATTTAGGGGGCCCAGTACCCTGTGAATGTGGTGTAGAAGGGAAAATGGAGAGTAGTAGGTTTCCTACTAAAGTGTAAGTAATGATCCCAAACCATGATTTTGAGTAAAACTCTGCCACAGTAATTTACACTGAAACTCTTCATTTAAGGACTACTATTCCCTGACACCAACTTTATTTCCCTAGTTGACTATAAAACTCCTTTCAAAAGCTGTTGATGCATTTAGGAAATTTTCTCCCCCAGGTGAACTGTGGTGAAGATACAATATGCAACATCTGATGTATGTGTAACGAATTAGCAGTAAGCTGGATGTCACCTGAAATCTCTTCCCATGGGAACCATATTAGTTATTGATTGTTTACCTCTTGCATTCAGCTATCATTTAGATACTTTGCATTGATATTTCAAAGAGTGAAATAGAGATCAGCAGTCCTGTCTGTTTCCTGGTATATAGAAGACTACTGTTCTCTCCCTCCTCTTGGTTCTGCCATCCAGCTATCCATTTCGGTGGTGTCTCCCCAGGTAATACACCAGTAATTTCATGGGTAGAAGAAAGATAGATAAAGGTAACTGGATTTGGCATAAGTAATTGCATTTCACTTTCTCTTCTGAGTCCCCCTCTATCTGTTGGATCCAAATGGAATATATAAACTCTTTGAGTTCACTAGAAACTCCACATGGTGGCCATCTGTTGCAGATACAGCAAATGGCTCACTCAACACCATCCTAACTCCCTTATAGCAGGCTTTGCATGAGTTGTGCTGTGGTTTCCAGAACAGCAGCTTTAGGATTGCCTAAGAACTTGTTAGAAATTCAAATTCTCAGGCCACACCCCACCCCTAGTGAATCAAAAATTCTGGGGGTGGGCCTTAGCAATCTGTTTTAATAAACCCTCTGGGTGATTCTGATGTACACTAAAGTTTGAGAACTACTGCTGTTCATCTTTGTTACTCAAAGTATAGTTAGCATCAGTATCACCTGAGAGTTTATTAGAAATGCAGTCTTGGGTCCTAACTCAGACCAACGGAATCAGAGTCTGCATTTTTACAAAATGCCCAGACCATTCATGTGTGCAGTAAATTTTGAGAAGCCATGCCTTGCATCTCTGGTTCAGCACTGGCTGCACATTAGATTCACCTACAGTGTTTAAAAAACAAAACACCACATTAAATCCCCAGAGATTTCAATTTACTTATTATGAGGTATAGCCTGGGTGTTTGGATTCTAAAAGCTCCCCAGGTAGGTCTAATATGCAGCAAAGTTTGAGAACCACTCCTTTGTGTCATGCTAGAAAATGGGAAATAAATATTGTATTTTCAGCTAACTTATGTCTTCAAGTGACCTAACTTCCTCCAAGTAAATGTATCTGAGCATGATTTGAAAGGCGTACATGACCTGATGTTGGCACATAGTTGTGGTTTTCCTGTAGCAGCTGTTCAGAGGCCCCAGTGTTCATCTCTAGCTTCACAGGTGTTGAGAGGAGGGGTATCCAGTGTGCTGGGGTGGATCTCCACAGGTGCAGTGGGACTAGAGCCTGCCTTTGGGACAGAAGCTCCCTGATTTTCTGGGTACCTGGTGGCTTGACGATAAAGACAGCAGTTCTGAGGGGCAGTGTCTGCTGTGTTCTTCTAGTCATCAATGCAAAATCAGCCTGGAGCCCTTCTACCCGTTTTGTGAGCATTTGATTCCTTTTACATCCTTTTCCTCTTACAACAGCTAGAGCTAGAGCCGTTTCATTATCTGCTGCTGAACTCTGACTGGTCCATCTATGTGAGACATAAATTCATGTCCATGTCAATCATTGATCATTCACATAGTGACTGAATTGAGCTGTGTTTTGTGTAGTGTGAGCTCCTTTCTTTCATTTAAGAATTGGATTTTTATCATCAGAAACAAAAGTTAGTCATAAGAAAATTACTATGCAATCCAAACTTATGATCCTAGTTAAGAACAGCTCTTTCTCTAAATGTTACCCCACCCTTCCCGTCAGTACACATCCCTCCCAGGCTTGAGTGCTTAAGTCATATTTGCGATGATTATAAAATCTTGTGTACTAACACTCGTCCCATCCAAGTCTAAAAAGCCCTTCCCATTTGGAAAGGCAAGAATAATCTCTTCACTGCCTAGCTAAGAAATATCATAAAATTATTTTCTCTATTTATTTCAGGGATCAAAGCCAAGCACAAATTTTATTGTGTATTTGTTTTATATCTACAAAAGAAAGAGAACTAAATTTAGTAAAAAAAAAAAAAAAAAAAAAAGATTGTATTTTCAATGATGCTTTTTGATGATTGAAGTCTTTTACGTTTAGGTATCTCTGATTTTTCAGGAGTTTTTCTCCACATGAAGGTAACAATGGGTTTTGATGTCAGGAACTGCTGGTGCAGCCAGAGGGGAGATAAGAAAACAGAAAGCAGGGAAAAGGAGAGGGAGATAGGGAGGCTGAGGACAAGGAAAGGCAGAGCAAGATCAAAGTGGCCACAGATTCCCTGCCCATGTGAGGTAGAAGTCACCTATAGGCACCCCACCCTGCATTTTCTTTTTTCTTTTAACATTTATTTGTACATATTTGTGGGGTACAGTGTGTTGTTTCAATACATGCCTATACTGCAAAATGATTCACTTAGGGTAGATAGCACAGTTTTGTCCCTATTAGTCCACCCCTTCTCCTCTCCCCACCCCCTGCCTCTGGTGACCATTGTTTAACCCTCTAGATCTATGAGAACACTTTTTCTTAGTGAGTGAGATTGTGCAGTACTTGCCTTTCTGTGCCTGACTCACTTCATTTAACATGATGGTTTCCAGTTCCACCCATGTTGCTGCAAATGATAGGATACTGTTTCTTTTTATAGCTGAATAGTATTCCATTGTGTATATATTCCACAGTTTTTTTACCCATCCATCCATTGATGAGCATTTAAATTGATTCCATCTCTTGGTTATTGTGAATAGCGTTGTGATGAACATAGAAGTGCAGGTGTCTTTTTCATATATTGATTTCATTTCGCAGTGTGTTGTTTCAATACATGCATATATTGCAAAATGATTCACTTAGGGTAGATAGCACAGTTTTGTCCCCATTAGTCCACCCCTTCTCCTCTCCCCACCCCCTGCCTCTGGTGACCATTGTTTAACCCTTTGGATGTATGAGAACACTTTTTCTTAGTGAGTGAGATTGTGCAGTACTTGCCTTTCTGTGCCTGACTCACTTCATTTAACGTAATTCTCTCTAGGTCCATCCATGTTGTTGCAAATGGCAGTATTTCACTCTTTTTTATACCTGAGTAGTATTCCATTGTGTAGATATACCACAGTTTCCATATTCACTCATCTGATGATGGACATCTGGGCTGGTTCCAACTCTCCAGTTCCACCCATGTTGCTGCAAATGATAGGATACTGTTTCTTTTTATAGCTGAATAGTATTCCATTGTGTATATATTCCACAGTTTTTTTACCCATCCATCCATTGATGAGCATTTAAATTGATTCCATCTCTTGGTTATTGTGAATAGCGTTGTGATGAACATAGAAGTGCAGGTGTCTTTTTCATATATTGATTTCATTTCCCGGTATATACCCAGTAGTAAAATAGCCTGGTCATAAGATAGATCTATTTTTAGTTTTCTGAGGAACTGCCATACTGTTTTCCACAAAGGCTGCACCAATTTACACTCCCACCAGCAATGTAGGAGGGTTCCCTTTTGTATGCATCCTCACCAGCATTTGTTATTTTCTGTCTTGTTGATAATAGCCATTGTAATTGGGGTAAGATGATATCACATTGCAGTTTTAATTTGCATTTCCCTGATGATTAGTAACTTTGAGCATTTTTTCATGTGCTTGGACATTTGTGTGTCTTCATTTGAGAAATGTCTGTTCAGGTCATTTGCTCTTTTTTAATTGGGTTATTTGTTTTACTTATTTTTATTTTTTGCTGTGGAGTGTTTTGAGATCCTTATGTGTTCTAGATATTAACCCTTTGTCTGATGTGTAGTTGGCAAATACTTTCTCCCATGCTGTAGGTTGTCTCTTCACTTTGCTAATAGTGTCTCTTGCCATGCAGAAGCTTTTCAGTTTAATGTAGTCCCATTTATGTATTTTTGCTTCAGTTGCATGGGCCTTTGCTCAAAAAAGTGCTGCCTACTCCCACTTTGTGTAGCATTTCCCTCGTGTTTTGTTCTAGCAGTTTCATAGTTTTGGGTCTTAAATGTAGGTCTTTAATCCATTTTGAGTTGACTTGTGTGTATGGTGAGAGATAGGAGTCTAGTTTCAATCTTCTGCATGTGGCTATCCAGTTTTCCCAGCACCAATTATTGAAAAGACAGTCCTTTGCCCACTGTATATTCTTGGCACCTTTATTGAAAATCAGTAGCCTGTAAGAGCATGGAGTATATTTCTGGGTTCTCTCTTCTGTTCCAATGGTCTATTTTTCTATTTTTATGCTAGTACCATGTTGTTTTGGTTACTATAGCTTTGTAGTATATTTTGAAGTCAGGAGGTGTGATGCCTCCAACTTTGTTCTTTTTGTTCAAGATTGCTTTAACTATATGGGGTCTTTTGTGGTTCCATACAAATTTTAAGATTATTTTTTTCTATTTCTGTGAAGAATGTCATTGGTATTTTGATAGGGATTGCATTGAATGTGTAGATTGCTTTGGGTAATATGGACATTTTGATGATGTTAATTCTTCCAACCCAAGAACATGGGATATCTTTCCATTTATTTGTGTCCTCTTCAATTTTTTTTTTCAGTAATGTTTTATAGTTTTCATTGTAAAGGTCTTTCACCTCCTTGGTTAAATTTACTCCTAGGTATTTCATTTTCTTTGGTAGCTATTATGAATGGGATTACTTTCTTGATTTTTCTTGGGCCATTTCATTATTGATGTATAGGAAGGCTATTGATTTTTGTGTGTTGATTTTGTATCCTGCCACTTTACTGAATTCATTTATTAGTTCTGCTCATTTTTTGGCAGAGGGTTTAGGGTTTTCTATGTATATGATCATGTCATCTACAAATAGGGATAGTTTGACTTTCTCCTTTCCAATTTGGATGCCCTTGATTGCTTTCTCTTGCCTTATTGCACTTTCTAGAATTTTTAGTATTATGTTGAGTATGAGGGGGGAAAACAGGCATCCTTGTCTTGTTCCAGATCTTATAAGAAAAGCCTCCAATTTTTGTCCATTCAGTATGATATTAGCTGTTGGTTTGTCACATATGGCTTTTATTGTGTTGAGATACAGTCCTTCTATACCTAATTTGTTGAGTGTTTTTATCATGAAGGGGTGTTGGATTTTATCAGATGCTTTTTCTGCATCTATTGAAATGATCATAGGGTTTTTTCCTTCATTCTGTTGATGTGTTGTATCATGTTCATTGATTTGTGTATGTTGAACTATTCTTGCATCCTTGGAATAAATCCTGCCCAATCATGGAGAATGATCTTTTTAATATATTGTTGGATTCTTTTTGCTATTATTTTATTGAGAATCTTTGTATCTGAGTTCATTAGGGATACTGGTCTGTAATTTTCTTTTTGTTGTTGTTGTTGTATTTTTTTCCAGTTTTGGTACAAGGTTAATGCTGGCTTTGTAGAATGAGTTTGGAAGCATTCCCTCCTCTTCAATTTTTTGGAAGAGTTTGAGAAGAATTGGTATTAGTTTTTCTTTAAATGTTTGGTAGAATTTGGCTGTGAAGTCATCCAGTCCTGGGGTTTTCTTTGTTGGGATACTTTTTATTACTGCTTCAATCTCATTACTAGTTATTGGTCTAATTAGGTTTTTTAGTTCTTCATGATTCAATCTTGGTAACTTGTATGTGTCCAGGAATTTGTCCATTTCTTCTAGGTTTCCCAGTTCATTCACATGTAATTGTTTGAAGTAGTCTCTTATGATCCTTTGCATTTCTGTTGTATCAATTGTAATGCATCCTTTTTCATTTCCAGTTCTATTTATTTGAGTCTTTTCTCTTTTTTCTTCATTAGTCTACCTAAAAGTTTATCAATTTTTTTTATCTTTTCTTTTCTTTTTTTTTTTAAAAAAGATGACCGATAAGGGGATCTTAACCCCTGACTTGGTGTTGTCAGCATCACGTTCACCCAGTGGGCAAACCAGCCATCCCTATATGGGATCCAAACCCACAGCCTTGGTGTTATCAGCACCACACTCTCCCGAGTGAGCTACGGGCCAGCCCCTTTTCTATCTTTTAAAAAAACCAACTCTTTGTTTTATCAGTTTTTTGTATTTTTTAAAATCTCTAATTCATTTATTTCTGCACTGTTCTTTGTTCTTTCTCTCCTTTTACTGGTTTTTGATTTGGTTTGTTCTTTTTTCCAGCTTCTTGAGGTGTGAGGTTAGGTTGTTTGTTTGAAGTCTTTCTTCTTTGGTGTATGCATTTATTGCTAGAAACTTCCCTCTTAGAACTGCTTTTTCTGTATCCCATAGATTGTGGTATGTTGTGTTTGCATTTTCATTTGTCTCAGAATTTTGAAGTTTCCTTTTTTTTTTTTTGTCTTTTTTCATGTCCGGCAATGGACTGCAACCCTCAGTGTTGCGCCCGTACTGGACCGGGACCGGCAACGGGATTGCAACCCTCTGTGTTGCTCCCACGCCTCGCTCAGCCAGTGAGTGGGAACTGGTCTGTATGTGGGATCCGAACCCTCAGCGGGAGCGCCGCCACACTTCCCAAGCGGCGCACTGTAGCAGTGCGCCACTGGGCCGGCCCGAAGTTTCCTTTTTGCTTTCTTCTTTGATGCATTTGTTGTTTAGGAGCACGTTGTTTAATTTCCATGTATTTTTATTGTTTCCAGTGTCCCTTTTGTTGTTCATTTCTAGTTTTATTCATTTGTGGTAGGAGAAGGTAGGTGATACAATTTCAATTTTTTAAAATTCGTTGAGGCTTCTTTTGTGACCTAACATATAGTCTATTCTAGAGAATGTTCCATGTGCTGCTGAGAAGAATGTGTATCCTGCAGTTGTTGGGTGAAATGTTATATATATGTCCATTAGGTCCAATCAGCCTACAGTAGAGATGAATTCTAATGTTTCCTTGTTAATTTTCTGTCTGGATAATCTGTCCTTTGGTAAAAGTGGGGTGTTAAAGTCCCCAACTATTTTATCATTGGAGTCTATTTCTTATATCTTATGCTTATATTGGAGTCTATTTCTCCCACTAGGTCTAATAGTAATTGCTTTATATAAGTAGGTGCTCGAGTTCAGTGCACATATTTAGAATTTTATATCCCCTTGTTGAATTTATCCCTTTATCATAATATAATGACCTTTCTTACCTTTTTTTAATTTCCTTGGCTGGAAGTCTATTTTATCTGATGTAACTATAGTTACTCTCTCTCTTTGTTGATTTCCATTTGCATAAAATATCTTTTTCTATCCCTTCAGTTTCAGATGGTGTGTGTCTTTTTAGATGAAATGAATTTCTTCTAGGCAACATATTGTTAGTTCTTATTTTATAATCCATTCAGCTACTCTTTTTTTTTTTTTTTTTTTTGAGCAG
This sequence comes from Galeopterus variegatus, assembly GCF_000696425.1. Lineage (NCBI taxonomy): Eukaryota > Metazoa > Chordata > Mammalia > Dermoptera > Cynocephalidae > Galeopterus > Galeopterus variegatus. The sequence continues at coordinate 58,088 of NW_007735502.1, read as the reverse complement.
TAAGTGGAATTGAAACCCTCAGCACAGTGTGGTCTGCACCACGCTCAGCCAGTGAGTGCACAGGCCATCCCTATATAGGATCTGAACCCATGGCATTGGTGCTACCAGCGCCACACTCTCCCGAGTGAGCCACAGGGCTGGCCCAGCTACTGTTTTTTAATTGGGGCACTTAATCTGTTTACATTTGGAGTTATTATTGATATTGATATACAGGGACTTCTTAGTGCCATTTTGGTACTTTTTAATGGTTGTTTGTAGATCCTTTTTTCTGGTCTCACTGTCATCGTTTGTGGCTTAGTGGTTTTCTCTAGCAATGTATTTTGATTTCTCACTGTTTATTTTTAGTATGTCTCTTCTAAGTTTTTGTGTTATGGTTACCATGAAACTTAGAAAAACATGTTATAGTTATAACAGAATATTTTATGCTAATAACAACTTAATTTGATATCTAAGAAAAAAAGTCAACTCTATGCTTTGGTGTCATTCCCCACCCCCCTTTTTTGAAAATTCGTTGTTTCACATTACATATTTTAATATTGCCTATCTCTTACATGGTTGTTATACATATTAGTACCTTGATAAGTTTGTCCTTTAGTCTTCAGATTATGCATGTAAGCAGTTTACTCACCACCCTTACAACATTGGAGTATTCTGAGATTATTCGTGAACTTACTTTACTAATGAATTATGTACTTCAAATTTTCTTGCTGCTCCTTAGTGCTGTCTTCTTTCAGAACTGAAGAGTTCCCTTTAACTTTTCTTGTAAGGCAGGTCTACTGTTGATGAATTCCCTTAGTCTTTGTTTGTCTTGGAAAGACTTTATTTCTCCTTATATTTAAAGGTTAGTGATAGAGTTTGGATGTGTTGTCCCCCCGAAACTCACGTGGAAATCCGATCCCCAATGTGGCAGTGTTGGGAGCCGTGTGAGTCATGAGGGCAGATCCCTCATGAATGGATTAGTGCTCCCTATGGGGTGAGGGTAGTGAGTGAGTTCTTGCTTTATTAGTTCCCATGAGAGCTAGTTGTTTATAGAACCCTGGCACCTCCCTCCTTGCTCTCTTGTTTCATCTCTTTTTTGCTTCCTCTTGCTATATGATCTGCTTGTACCCACCGGGCCACTTCCTGCCATGAATAGAAGCAGCCTGAGGGCCAGAATGCAGCTGTCCCAGAATCGTGAGCCAAATAAACCTCTTTTCTTTATGAATTGCCCAGTTTCTGGTATTCTGTTTTAGCAACACAAAAATGGACCAAGACAGTTAGTGTTGTTGGATAGAGAATCCCTGGCTGACAGTCTTTTTCCTGCAGCACTCTGAATGTATCATCCCATTCTCTGGCTTGTATGGTTTCTACTGAGAGAAATCTGCTGAGAGATTTATTCGAGCTCCATTGAATGTCATGTTTCTTTTCTCTTGCTGCTTTCAATATTCTTTCTTTCTCTCTTATTTTTAATAATTTGATTGTGATGTGCCGTGGAGTTTTTCTCCTTGAGTTAAATTTGACGGGCGGCCTCTGAGCTTCCTGAACCTGGATGCCGTCATCTTTCTCCACACTTGGGAAATTTTCAGCCATTTTTTTCTTGAATATTTTCTACGTCTCTTCCTTTTCCTCTCCTTTGGTTGTGCAAATGATGCAGGGGTTATTTCACTTAAGGGGTCCTATATTTGCTGTATTTCTATTTCATTTTTTCTTATTCTTTTTGCTCCTCGGATTGGATAATTTCATATGTTCTGTCTTCAAGCTCACTGATTCTTTCATCAGTTCGATTAAGTCTGCTGTTGGAGCTTTCTACAGAATTTTTCAGTTCAGATAGTGTATTCTTTATTTCTAGAATTTCTGTTGTTTTCTTTCCAGTTGATTCAATTCCTTTGTCAAGTTTCTCATTCTGATCCTGAATTGTTTCCCAAATATCATTTAATTTTCTACCTGTATTTTCTTGTGACTCCATGAACATGGTCAAGAGGGTTATTCTGAGTGCTCTGTCAGACGTTTCCAGTTGATTCAATTCCTTTGTCAAGTTTCTCATTCTGATCCTGAATTGTTTCCCAAATATCATTTAATTTTCTATCTGTATTTTCTTGTGACTCCATGAACATGGTCAAGAGGGTTATTCTGAGTGCTCTGTCAGACATTTCATGTATCTGCTGTTCCTCTAGGTCCATTGCTGATGCTTTGTTTGATTTCTTTGTTGGTGTCTTCTTTCTCTGTTCTTTCTCAATCTTTATGTCTTTATGTTGATGCCTGGCCATTTGAGGAGACTGCTATCTCTTCTAGGTTTTACAGGTGTTCTTTGGTGGTATTAGGCCTTTACTAGTTAATATCAGAGATTTCTCTATGGTCTGTGGTTTTGATAACTCCAAAATTGGGTGAACTTCCTATTGGGACTGGTACTTGATCTCTGTGGTTGCACTAAATTGCTGCTTTACTGTTGATTCTCTGGCGAGGGTTTTTTTGTGTGGCTCAGGTTTTAATTGTTGTCTTTTTAATCACTTCTGGATCTTTTGAGGTCAGTTACACCTGGGCTGTGTGGAAATTCTGGCCCAGAACTGAGTCTTTCCAGCAAACTGTGCCCCTGCAGTTCTGTCACCCTCACCAGTCTCCACTGAGTGGGCCTGAGTGGATCAGAAAGCAGATCAACAGCCCACCCTGCACCCCAATGTTCTCCCAGCGGGACAACCTTCCTCCTGTACTCCAAATGCTTCCCATCTGGTGGGCCATGCACAGGCCCATCTCAATGACTCACCGGCCTCTGGGTGGTTCCTTTCTTTAGCTGGCTGTGGCCCTTGCTATGTGGGTCTACAGGAACCCTATCAGTGGCCTTGCTGGCCTGAGGGCTGGTATGGTGCACTCAGGCCCTCTTCTCTCCTGCAGGCTCCAGGCAACTTCATGTAAAGGTAGCAACTGCAGCTTTTGCTGGCTCCCACTCCATGTGCTGCAGCTTCTTCCTGCCTCTCACAGGGCTGGCTCTGAAACAGCTGGGACTTGAAATGGTTGACATGGTCTCTTCTTCCTCTCACCATGGCTTCTCTGACCTTCACAAACTCCACAGGTCTCTCCTCTTCCCACAGGCTCCAGTTGTCCCAGGTTGGTAGTCTTTGTTTTTTAATAGTTGTAAATTAGTTGATTGTAGGGAGAATGACACTGGGTACCATCTGTTCCATCATCTTGATGACATCACCCACCCTGTGCTTTAAATAAAACTTTTAATTTCGTTTTTTTGTTTGCTTTTGTTTTTTTTTTTTTTTTTTGGATCTCCCCTTCCATGTTGGTGGGTTGGAAGTTACTAAAGTATTCCATGAAAGTGGTTTAGGTGAAATCTCCTTCCTCTAGGATTTTCATGCAGTGCCTATTATTTTAAAGTAGAATCGTCAATCAATGGGCCACTCATAATAAGGCTATGCCTAGTGCTTTTTATAGACTATTTTATTGACTTTCCCAAATTGGGCTCCATTTACCAGCAAAGGAGACAGGGCAAGTGGCTGAAGACCAGTTTTCACTTGGGCTTTCCCAGGCAAGTAGGCACTCTTCCCCATTACCTTTGTTTCCACTGAAAATCATCTCAAAGAGTAGCCCCTATCATGTAACAGTTTCTTTCCCAATGGAGCCGGGAATAATGAGCAGTTAGACTCACACTTACAAGGGAAATACAAGGAGTTGCTTGGCAGCCTAAACTGGACTGAAACAAATGTAATCTTTCTGAAGCCAGGATTCTCCCTACATACGTCAGCATTAGAGATTACCTTCATTTACACTGAATCAGAGCTAAACCCCATGTGAAAGTTGTCATGTACTTGGAGACACAGGCTTTACTTCTACTCCCCTATAGTGTGGGTGTTTATCATATTTAATTTGTTGTTGGTTTTATGCATTTTTCCTTCACTGGTTGTGGAGGTTTGTGGCTTTCCTTTTAACTTTGTAAAACTTTGGTATAAAGGAAATTTTAGAATACCAAAACATTTTCTAAATAATTTCAAAATGAACTGTATCCCCAACTAATTTGATTTGTAGGAAATAAAGAACAAAGGCTTGTTAACAGAAGGCTTTAAAATATAACATAATTACTTGCATGTGCAAACATGTTTAAGCGTGGGTTCTCAATGAAGGCACAACATGCAATACTTTCATGCTCAAACTGTGGCCTATTAAAAAAAAATCCTCCTCCATATGCAGGTGTGATTACATAGCCAACTGCCAATTCTGACTGGCTCAAGGATACTTTTAAAAATGTCCAGATGGATATGAATGTAAGATTTGGCAGTTAAATTATAGAGCCCAATATATCCCTTTTAAGCATGAAAACACTGGAGAAGAATATCGATGTCTCCCCCCACATCCAGATAGATTTCAAAAGAACACTTTGTTCTTTAAACTGGAGATTATAGTTTCTCATTTCTTTTGAATATCAAGATAAACTTTGTTCTGAAATTTATCACTTTTCTTTGGTCCAAGTATCCTACTAACAACATCAAAATATTTTTTTTTTTTTTTGGTGGATAAGCAAAAACTGAGTAAGAAATTGGCATCTGAGGTGAACTGGTATCTTTAAATGAGTGTACAGTAAACGGGTAAAAAACAGTGGCATTGTAGCTGCCTTGGGCAGCTCCCCAGAGCCTGCCATCTGCCCTCCAGAGACATGGTTTACAGGACAAGGACATTTAAACAGAACAGAGGAACAGGGAGATGTCTCCTTGATTCTTGATGTTTCAAATTACAAACTCACACATCTGCCTCCCCCAAGAGAACAAGGCTCAGCAGCAACTTGCTATCAGCACTGCATGGGAAAGTGCCATTAAGTATCATAGTTATTATTTCCCTTGCCCTGATTTAAAGTCCTCAGTGGTGTTCAGGAAACTCCAGACTCTTGATCACCTTTTCATATAACGTGTGTGGCAGATAGAGCATAGGTTTGCCTCACCTAATGTGTTATACAGGGCTTCCTTGAAGAAAAGCATCTGCAGCACATCTCTACAGCATTACCCAGGGCAGGCCTCCCAATAAGATTACTGCCTGGTCAAAGGGAAGTGACTAATTCTGTCCCATGATCGACCCAGCATGGCATAGGTAGGTGCTTCAGGCATGGGAAGGAGGTAGAAGAAAGGAGATGGTGGTTTAAAAATGACCCATAGGAATGAGATCAGGAAGACACCAAGGATATCTGCTCCCACCGCTCCTATTCAACATTGTACTGGAGGTACATGAATAAATATAAAAGGCATCCCAGATTAGAAAGGAGGGAATAAAACTTATTTTTCATAGATGATGAATACATGATCAACTGTGTAGGACATCTGATAAAATCCATAAAAAAAAATCTACTGGAACTGATAAGGGAGTTTATATACTAGCAAGGGACAATCACAAATTGAAAAAAAAATCATTTAAAATAGTATCAAAAATATGAAACAGGGATAAATCTGACAAAGAATAAAATAGATCTGTACATTAAGAGAAATTACAAATCACCTAAGGAAGGAGAAATATACCATATACATAACAATACTCAATATTGTTAAGATGTCACTTTTCAAATCAATCTATAGATTCAATGCAATCTCAATCAAAACCTCAGCAATTAGCAAACTAATTGTAAAATTCATAGGTAAATGCAAAGGACATAACTAAAATGACTGACAAAATGAACAAAGTTGGAGGACTAACATGACCTAATTTCAAGACTTATTATATGGCTACAGTAATCAAGGCACTGTGGTATTCATGTTAAAGATTGACAGATCCATGGAACAGAAGAGATAATCCAGAAAGAGACCCGCACATATAGGGACAATTAATTTTGGACAAAATGTAATAGCAATTTAGTGTAAAAAGGATACTCTTTTCAACAAAGGCTATTAGTCTTTTCAACAACTGAATACTCATATGAAAAAACTAACAAACACACTTCAATCTACAACTCACACCATACATAAACTTTAACTCAAAATGAATCATAGTCCTAAATATAAAACCCCAAACTATAAATCCTCTAAAAGAAAACATAACTGAAAACCTTTGTGACTTTGGCTCACACAAAGATTTTTTAAAAGGCGAAAGATTTATGCGATCTGAAGAGAAACAAAATGGAGGGGACACATCTGGGTGGGAGGGGGGAGAGGGAGGAGGGAGGGAGGTTTCGGTGATGGGACACAATAACTAACTACATTGTATATTGACAAAATAAAAAACAAACAAACAAACAAACAAAAAACAAAGATTTTTTAGCTAGAACACCAAAACATAATCCATAAAAGAATAAATTGTACTTCATTAAAAACTGAAAGATCATGCTCTTGGAAAACACTGTTAAAACAATGAAAAACAAGCCATAAACTGGGAGAAAATATGGGCAAATCATATGTCCGATAAAGGACCTATATGCTGAACATTTAAAGAATTTACAGAACTCAATAAGAAAACAAACGGACCAGTTAAGCAATGTACAAAAGATCCAAAGAGACAGTTTACCAAAGAAAATATACAGAGGGTAAATAAATACGTGAAAAGATATTCAACATCATTTTTCATTAGGAAAATGCAAATTAAAAACACAAGGAGATGCCACCACATACCTATTAGAATGACTAAAATTAAAAAGACTAATCACAGCAAATGTTGGCGAGGTGGAACAACTGGAATCCTCATACATTACAGGTAGGAATGTAAAATGGTTCAACTACTTTGAAGAACACTTTAACAGTTTCTTACAAATTTAAACATACAGGTACCAAATGGTTCAGCTACTCCACTCCTAGACGGTTAGTCAGGAGAAATGAAAGCTGTCAAATAAACAACATTTCAACAAATTGAGTTTAATGATCTAATTGCCTTTGAGTAGCTATTCAGGAGTTGGGCAGCACCCATCTATGAACTAGAAAGGTGCTGAGCTGAGCAGAGGGATAGTAGGTTCTGTAGGCTAAAGAAAGCAGAAACAGGGAACAAAAAGTGGATTGGTCATTTCAATGTTACTTTACTTATAGGGTTAAAGCAGAGGGGACATCCTTATTTTCATGCCAGCGCAGGCAGACTGCGTGCCTTTCCTTTGATTACTGTGAATCTCCTGTTTTTTAGAAAACTGGCCTGTTCCTAAGTTGGTTTAATTACATGACACCTAGTATGAGTGACTCCACTCTGGTTTGGTCTTGTCTTTTGGGCCTAGTGCAGGAGCTCAGTCTAAAACAATGATTCCCATGAATTTTAATTAATGAGCACATGTTCTACAAAGACTTGAAAGCCCCAAACTGGGTATGACCCAAATGTCCATTAATAGGTGAAAATATATATAAAAAAAAAAGGTGTATTTATACAATTGGATATTACTCAGCAATAAAAAGGAAATGAAATTACATTATGAGCTGCAATATGGATGACTCAAAATAATTATGCTGAATAAAAGAAAGCAGATAGAAATTATATGGTTCTATTTATATAAAATTCTAGAAAATTCAGATTAATCTCTATGACAGATCAATGGTTGCCTGGGGATGGAAGTGGGAAGTATTGGGAGGGAAGGATTACAAAGAGGCATGAATAAACTTTTGGTGCTGGTGATATGTTCATTATTTTGATCGTGGTGATGGTTTCACGGATGAAGAGTACATATGTCAGAACTTATCAAACTTTACACTTTAAATTTGTAAAGTTTATGGTATATCAATTATGAATTTATAAATCTGTTAAAAAAAAACACTTGGGGGAACATCCTTTCCCACTTTCAGTCAACCTATACCTCTTTTTAATATATGGTCAGCGTCGCAACTGATGCTGTTACATTCCTTTTAAATTTTTTATTTTCTTTCATTTAAGTTTTAGAGGCTTCAAAGTATTCTACCATTCTTCCACCACCTTGTTTGAACCCCCTGCTTTTTGTTTTCAGTGTTTAGGATCACTTTTCTCTATGTATATTCATTCTGCCCCTGCCGGCTCCTTCCAGAAGACAGTTGAATTTCTATGCCTTTTTGTAAACGTTAGAGGAATCACCTTTCCACAGAGTCATGACATTTTCCACAGGGATTCACAGGAAGAAACAAAATGAACGAGATCTTTCTCACCACTGAGCATGACAAGGACAAATCCTTTAGGTTTACCTTTTCTTTTTCTCCACAGAACTTTCTGGGTGCCAAGTCCCTTGGGTTCTTGTCCTCTGTGAGGCCCCTGTCAATCACACAGAAGACCCTGGTTTGGCTGAGGACACTCACTCCAAGTGGAAACTTTTCCACTTATGACACATTTCTTGTGATACTTGTTGAAGAGAAATTTCTCTTATATTTCTTTTAGCAATATTTCCTTGTTTACGTCTGTGTTACTATGATTAAACTGGGAATGGAGTTTAGCAAAATTACTTCAAAGGCAATTTCAGTTGACTGGGATTTATTCTCACTTATGAAAATATGAAGCATGTTGGAGCTTCAGACTTTCCTTGGACATGTTTATTCTTAAAAGTCACGTCGGGATTAGTTCATTGGGGCCTTGATTTTCTGTTTTCACATGGGGAGAGTAAGGAACATACTGGTAGGAAACAGTCTTTAAATATTTTCAGACCTTAGGTAGCCACAGTCTTTTGTTCTGCTTAGTTCCGTATGGAAATGATCAGAGAGAGAATCTTCCCAAGGGAAAAAAATCACTTAACTACAAATATCTAAATTTGAGCTCTTTTGCAATATTGTTTCAGCCAGTGAAAAGTTTACTCTGGCTTTTTCTTCTCAAGTAAAAACAGCTTAATTGCTATTGGCTAGTTAATGAAGGGACTAACAAGTGGCATTTGTTTGTTGGGCAACTCTGGCAAATTAATTGGCCCCTCTGTGCCTTTGTTTTCTCATCTTTACATTAGGGATGAACGGTTTCTTAAAAAATCATTTCGTGTTGAAGAAGTTTGTACTCCCTATCTGAGTCTTCATCGTTTCATTCTTCCACAGTGGCCCAATGGATAGCAAAGCTCTAGATATAAAACACTTTCAAAACAAAGTGTCTTCCAGCAATTGTACTTTAGTGTTATAATATTTGATTCATACAGAAGAAAGCATATAACATAAATGTATGTCAGAAGCATAACAAAAAAATGCGTACCTGTGAACCCACTGCCAATTGTCAAAGTTACACTCATGCTCCCTGATCCTATCTTTCAACATATCCCACTAAATTTTCTTGCATTTTTTCCCCAATAATTTTACCACACATGTACATATTATTAAACAACATCTCATTTAGCTTTGCTTACTTGGCAGCTTAAGAAAAAAAATTAATCATTCTAACCATTGTCTTCCGCAACTTGCTAATTCCATTTTTATTTTGTTTCTGATTCTCCCATAATGTTGTCTATAACTATTTTTCACTGCTCTGTAATATTTTATTATAGGAACAGTCTGTACATTGGCTAACCATTCCCCAGTTGATGAAGATGTCAATTTGTTTTTTGTCACTACAGCTGTGAACGTTCTTGGGCATGACTTCTGTTGTACCTGTGCAAGAATTTCTCTCCTTTATGGTGGAATTTCTAGGTTATAGAATATGTATAAGATTATATAAGCATAATTTTAAAAGATGATGCCAAATTATTTTCTGAAGAGATTGTACAAGAAATTCTTTATAAAGCATGTGTTTGTGGATCCTATTATATCAATGCAATATTTGTACTTATATTCCACACCTGAGTATGTGGAAAATAGTACTTGTTTGATAGAAACTTCTCTGTATCTAGCTTCTGTTTGTCCACCTGCAATAGAAGCCAAGCAGTTCTAGTCTTGAACTTAGGGATGATCTAGCAAGGCACATGTCCATTTGCTCAGCCTTGGTGTCCCTGAACTGCCCTTTGGCTCTGTCCTTAGGCTCCTGATGCCTCCTACTCTTAGCCCCTTTGTCCATGAAATTTATTTACCCTTCATTAATAGCTTCCTGTCTATATTTTCCCTGGTAGCTGTGGGCAGTAAAGAATCATGCATACTTAGGGCCTCAGCCATGCTTCCCCCACATCTGCATCCAGCTCAGCTATGACTGACCTGTTGTCTGGAAGCCCCCTGGGCTCCCCTGCTGGAATGAGGTCCTTGACCACACCCACCTGCTTCTTCCTCCCCCGACCCTATCTTGAGGCACTCATACCTACCCGGCTGTGTCCCGCCCGGCTGTGGCTGTTAGGTACTCATGTTTGCCTGGCTGTGCCCTGCTATGCTGTAACCAAGACTCTCACCCAGATGTCATACAGACCCAGCAGCAGCTGCAGCCAGGCTTTGTTTCACAGTGTGGTTGACACACTGCTATCACAGAATTTTCCCTTCTGCTTCTCTTGCTGTAATTTTCCACCCTGAGACAGAGTCATAACCACATAAGATCATAAGATCACCCCTCTTGCCTTGTTACAAAACCCCAGAAATGCAATTATATAAAAATAACAACCCCGCTGTGTTTGGGGCTCAGCCTTTGGACAGGAGTCTGCTGGGTCAATGCTGGCATATCATTAAACTCTTTTTCCTGTTTTAAGCCTTTGCATTTCCTGCCTCTCCCTGTGAGTTCACATTAACACACTGCAACATTTCTTGGGGGCTCATCCAGGATGGTGGAAGTGGTGACTTGACTGCCTCCCCTGTCTCTCAGTCTCAGCCCCTGGGACACCCAACAATGTGGACCACACTCAGTCACCAACAGTTTTCCATGAGTGGGAAAGACCTTGCCAGGTAGACAGGAGGTCAAACCCTGAGCACAATGGAACCCAAAGAGGTGCAGGAACCAGACCAGGAGAGCTCTGCCCATCAGAGTAGGTAAGAACCTGGGTCCCACTAGGTTCCTACTTCCAGGAGAGTAGAAGGGGAGCCTGATCAACTCCCAAAGTGGGAAATGTCTTAGTACTCCATTTCATGGAGGAAACCACATTCCCCAGTCAGGTCAGGATTTCAGTAATTTTTAGGTGGTGAACTCCATTTCATGGAGGAAACCACATTCTCAGGTCAGGATTTTTTGGAATTTTTGGGTGGTGAATGAAAGTGTCTGAATGTGCATGGCTGAGATGTATCCTGGATATGAAGTGAGTGCTGAATCCCAATCCGTGGTTCTTTTGGGGCCTCACATGGCTAAGGGTGACTCTCACAAGAGAGGTCCTGATGGGGTGTTTATACCATCTCACCAAAGCCAAGAGGCACAGAAATAGCACCATGAGGTGAGCAGCTGGAGATGGATGAAACGATTGGAATAGAGTATCTGTTGCAACACTAATCACAGGTGGAAAGCATGGAAGGTACACCTAACAAACAAACTCCCCTTGCCTGTATGCTGAGGAATTTTAAAAAGGGCTTTTCTGGTGACTATGGTGTCAAGTTACCTCCTGATAAACTCAGGATATTCTGTAAGGGGGATTGGCCATTTTTCAATATAGGATGTCCCTCTGTGAGGTCCTGTGACTTTTCCCTTATCCATCGAGTCAGGCAAGTTATTACTGGCCAGTGTGGAAATGATCCCAAGGGACACCCTGAACCAATATCCTTATATTGATTCTTGGGAAGACTTAGTTCATTCTCCACCCTTCTGGTTAAAGGTCTGCATGGAAAAACACTTCCAAATTCTCCTGGCCAGAGAAACGTTGGTCCCAGTTCAGACTCACACCCAGAGGCAACCTCTTCATGTGTCCCCCAAGCCAGCTATTCTGACCTCAGATCTGGAGGATCTGCTACCTCCCTACTTTGCTGAGCCAGCTGCTCTGCCACCCCCATGGCCCCCATCACTGCCTCCTACACTAACATTGACTCCTACATCTCCTCCTGGCCCATCAGAAGGGACCACTTCAGCTCCCACATCTCCAGAGACCCTGCCACCACCTATCCTGACCCCATAAGGTCCAAGCCAGACCCAGCCTTCAACTGAGTCACCACAGGAAATGACTCTTCAGGTGCTGCTCAGAGAGATTCAAGGTCCCTTATGTTATGATCAGAATGGACAGCTGCAGGGAGGACACCCCACCTTCATCTATCAGCTGTTCACAATGACTGACCTTCTGAATTGGAAACATCATATGCCCTCCTATACTGAAAAGCCCCAGGCTATGTTTGATCTGGTCCAGTCCATAATCCAGACTCACCAGCCCACCTGGATGGACTGCAGGCAGCTCCTAATGACTCCCTTTGATACAGAAGAGAGACTCTGTATCAGTCAGATGGCTCTAAAGTGTTTCCAAGACCATGCTCCAGCTGGGACAATAAATGCCAAAGCATATGCCCAGATGTGGATCCTGGATGAGGATCCACACTGGGATCCCAACACAGATCAGGGCCTATGGATGCTGGAGTGATACCAACAGACTCTCCTGGGAGGCTTAAAGGCAGGGGAAGAAAGCCGACCAATATGAATAGGATCTCTGAAGTCCTCCAAAATCCAGACAAAAGCTCCAGTCAGTTTTATGAGAAGCTCTATGAGGCATTCCACCTCTACATGCCCTTTAACCCAGAACAGCCTGAAAACCAGAGAATGGTTAATGCCACTTTTGTGGGACAAGCACAGGGGGATATCTGCTGCAAGCTACAAAAGCTAGAAGGGCTTGCTGGCATAAATATCACCCAGCTCCTAGAAACTGCAACTAAGATGTTCGTCAAGAGGGATGTGGAGGCCCTCCGCAAGGCAGACAAGAGAATAAAGAAGAAGGTGAACCTCCTAGCTGCTGCACTAGCCAAGAAGTCAGGCCCTCCAAAAGGGCACCACGGCCGAGGCCGGAAGCCAACCAGAGGGCCGCCACAGGATGCACCCAGTTCCAGACCACCTCTAAGACCCAATTAATGTGACTACTGTCATGAAGATGGTCTATAAAAAAATAAATATCCCCAACTCCTGGCCACTGAGAAAGGGCAAATTCCAGCCCCTGAGAAAGAGACAAACCTCCCAAGGAGACCGCAAGCCAGGCAAATCGGCTACCAAGGCACCCCAGCAAGATTTCATTGGCTTGGCTGAACTTGAACAATATGAAAGTAAATAGCACCAACTGGGCTCCTTTTCCCTGGACCACCAGGAGCCCCTGGTCCAAATAATGGTAGGGGGGCAACCTATAAACTTCATGGTGGACACTGGAGCTGAACATCAGTAGTCACACAACCTTTTGGACCTCTTTCTTGGAAACAAACCACCATAGTCAGAGCCACAGGAAACCGATAGAGACTTTCTCCTTCTTGCTGCCCAGAAAATGAAACATAGGAAAAACAGAGGTCATTCATGAGTTTCTCTACCTGCCTGACTGCCCAATACCTCTACTTGGATGAGATCTGCTGAGTAAATTACAGGCCCAAATAACTTTCTCAAAGACTGGAGAGATGTCCCTAGCTCTGGGATATTCAGAGGCTCAGATCCTGTCCCTCACTGTTCCCCATGGGGAAGAATGGCAGTTTTTTAGCTTAGAGGCCACAACACCAACATTGCTGGAACTTCCCTTCCAGGAGCCTGGAGTCTGAGCTAAATACATCCCCCCAGGTCTAGCCAAGGACATTCCCCCAGTCCTGGTGGAACTGAAACCAGGGGCAATGCCGGTCCAACAAAAACAATACTATATCTCCCGACAGGCTCAACAGGGGATACAAAAACATCTGGACATACTCCTCAAATATGGGCTTCTAAGGCCAAGCCAGTCTCCCTGGAACACCCCTCTACTGCCAGTTCAGAAGCCAGGGACCAACAACTTCCGACTGGTACAAGACCTGAGAGCTGTCAACCAAGCAACTGTCACTCTGCATTCTGCCATTCCTAATGGGCCCAATATGCCACAAAAAGTCAAATATCTAGGATTCTATATCTCCCAAAGACAACACCAACTGCGACCAGAGCACAAACAGGCTGTTCCATCCCAACCCCCAACACCCGAAGATAGGTTCATGAGTTCCTGGAGGCAGCAGAATTCTACGGGATCTGGATCCCCAACTTTGCAGTGCTGGCCAAACCCCTATATGAAGCAACCAAAGGCGGGGAAAAACCCTAATCTGGGAAAGAGCTCAACAAAATAAACCTTCAAGGGCATAAAAAGGGCACTTACAAGTGCCCCAGGACTGGGACTGCCTGATTTTTAAAAAGCCCTCCTTTCTATATGTCCACAAGAAGCAGGGCATTGTGCTGGAAGTTCTAACTCAGCTTCTGGGGTCCTGGCACCGCCCAGTGGCATATCTTTCAAAACAGCTGGACACAGTAGCCTGAGACTGGCTGCCCTGTCTCTGGGCAGTAGCAGCCACAATATTTCTGGTATCTGAAACTAACAAGTTAACTCTAAGAAGAAAAAAAAAAAACCCTCCACTGGAACAAAATCCCCCCCATGACTTTGTTCCAGACACAGGCTTCTTCCCTTTCAAAATCCTGTACGGCAGGCCTCCCCCTCTCCTCAAGGCTATTGAAGTTGATCTGATGGAGGTCAGACATATGACTTTACAACAACAACTCCTAGCCTTAAGAAAAACCATGCAGGCCATTCACCAGTGGGTAAGAAAATGACTCCCAGTTAGCCTTAACCCCCCTGGCCACCCCTACAAACCAGGTTTTTCTGTTCGGGTACAAGAATGGAATGTACAGCCCCTAAAACCCCTGTGGAGGGGATCCTTTACCGTCTTGTTGTCTACCCCTACTGCAGTCAAAGTAGCTGAGGTCACTCCATGGATACACCACAGCAGACTCAAACCAGCCACAACCTCTTGGGACTACATTGCTCACTCCACCTCACCCTGCAAATCAACTCTCCAGAAAAGAGGACCAGAAACCACCATGGAGACCCCAGATGACAACAGCCCTGCTCTAGTCACTCCAAGGGCTGATTAGTCCATGCATGGCAGAAGCCTGAGGATCCCCAGACAAGAAATAAAAAAAAAACTAACTCATGTCCTGAATGTTTATTTTACTTTTTGCCAGGTACTCAGCTGGGTACTATGGCTACAAAGATAAGTTCAGCCATGAATGGAAAGATTAACAATCAGGTGCTTCCATATGGTGTGATGCATTCTACATGGAGATTATAGACACACAGGATGTGAAAAAATACAGGCAAGAAAGTAATGAACTGTGGCTGGGAGAGTCAGCAAAGAATCCACAGAGGTGGTACTGGTTCAGCTGCACTTCAACAGGTGAGTTTCCACGTGAGAAACGGAAGAAATGTAGGCAGAGAGAACAAACCAGCTCATTCTCACCAGTAGTGACTCGGTGGGAATGAGCTAGGCTGCTGGAACACTCCCCAAACGGACTGAGAAAATTTTGAATTAACAGCCCTTACTCTTCCATTGGTCTTCGCAGCAAGAGGAACGTTCTGCCATGAGGAGTACAAGCTGACTTGGCAGAAGCCACCTGGTTCTGTGGGTCATCCTGACCCTGACATTGTGCAACGTGCCCTGGTAGATTCAGAGTGGAGCCAGGTGCTGAGGTCACAGGCTATTCTCACAGGGGCTTTGAGGGGATATAAATGTCAACCTGATTCTTTGTGCTAACAGACAACTAGAATGTGTAGGAAATGGAAATCCCCAAGCTACACTCTAGGCAGTACTTTCGCTGCCATCCCCACTAAACAGTGAATAAACACTTGCACTAAGTTGTTCTGATTGCTTGGAATTTTATCCCCTTTCTTCACCTGGAGGGTATGGCTGAAAATTCGCAAGTACAGACAAAGAGTTCATTGCCTGAATGCTGGAGAGTGGTGCATGGCCCAAAATCAGATCTGTGGCGCGAAGGCTTTTATCTCTACTCCCTACATTTGCCTGGGAGGATTGCTACTTTGGTACTGATTTATTTCTTCTCTTTCATTCCATGCTGAGTGACTGAGATATATACACTTTCACTTTCAAAAACCTGAATTATAACTTGTCTCAAGAGTAAAAATAAGATTTTGGTCTTCCATGCTATTTCCTCCTCGAGAAGCCTTTCTCAGATTGATGCAAAAGCTAGTCTCTGTCGAGGAAAGACTGGGGTCTTGGGTACATGCTACCTTTCCTGCATTTGCTGCCCCTGATGTGAATTGAACCACCTGCCACCCTTCTCTGGCAAAACCTCTTGGCTTTATGTTGCTAGTAGCACTTGGGAGAAATTTAACAGGTGCTGTAAAGGCTGCTAACCCTGAACACTCAGGTGAGACAGTGTGAGCGGATGAGCATTTAGCAATTTCTTACCTCAGGTACCTGCACAAAGTCTCTACAAAGTGCTTTGTTTCACCTAATTGATTGGTTAAAGGGTTCAGCAAAAAAAAGGTCTTGAAAAACAGCCCTGTTATTTAAAACAAAAGCCATGTTAAAAATTAAGANAAAAAAAACACTTGGGGGAACATCCTTTCCCACTTTCAGTCAACCTATACCTCTTTTTAATATATGGTCAGCGTCGCAACTGATGCTGTTACATTCCTTTTAAATTTTTTATTTTCTTTCATTTAAGTTTTAGAGGCTTCAAAGTATTCTACCATTCTTCCACCACCTTGTTTGAACCCCCTGCTTTTTGTTTTCAGTGTTTAGGATCACTTTTCTCTATGTATATTCATTCTGCCCCTGCCGGCTCCTTCCAGAAGACAGTTGAATTTCTATGCCTTTTTGTAAACGTTAGAGGAATCACCTTTCCACAGAGTCATGACATTTTCCACAGGGATTCACAGGAAGAAACAAAATGAACGAGATCTTTCTCACCACTGAGCATGACAAGGACAAATCCTTTAGGTTTACCTTTTCTTTTTCTCCACAGAACTTTCTGGGTGCCAAGTCCCTTGGGTTCTTGTCCTCTGTGAGGCCCCTGTCAATCACACAGAAGACCCTGGTTTGGCTGAGGACACTCACTCCAAGTGGAAACTTTTCCACTTATGACACATTTCTTGTGATACTTGTTGAAGAGAAATTTCTCTTATATTTCTTTTAGCAATATTTCCTTGTTTACGTCTGTGTTACTATGATTAAACTGGGAATGGAGTTTAGCAAAATTACTTCAAAGGCAATTTCAGTTGACTGGGATTTATTCTCACTTATGAAAATATGAAGCATGTTGGAGCTTCAGACTTTCCTTGGACATGTTTATTCTTAAAAGTCACGTCGGGATTAGTTCATTGGGGCCTTGATTTTCTGTTTTCACATGGGGAGAGTAAGGAACATACTGGTAGGAAACAGTCTTTAAATATTTTCAGACCTTAGGTAGCCACAGTCTTTTGTTCTGCTTAGTTCCGTATGGAAATGATCAGAGAGAGAATCTTCCCAAGGGAAAAAAATCACTTAACTACAAATATCTAAATTTGAGCTCTTTTGCAATATTGTTTCAGCCAGTGAAAAGTTTACTCTGGCTTTTTCTTCTCAAGTAAAAACAGCTTAATTGCTATTGGCTAGTTAATGAAGGGACTAACAAGTGGCATTTGTTTGTTGGGCAACTCTGGCAAATTAATTGGCCCCTCTGTGCCTTTGTTTTCTCATCTTTACATTAGGGA
This sequence comes from Galeopterus variegatus, assembly GCF_000696425.1. Classification (NCBI taxonomy): domain Eukaryota; kingdom Metazoa; phylum Chordata; class Mammalia; order Dermoptera; family Cynocephalidae; genus Galeopterus; species Galeopterus variegatus. The sequence continues at coordinate 40,714 of NW_007735502.1, read as the reverse complement.
TGAACGGTTTCTTAAAAAATCATTTCGTGTTGAAGAAGTTTGTACTCCCTATCTGAGTCTTCATCGTTTCATTCTTCCACAGTGGCCCAATGGATAGCAAAGCTCTAGATATAAAACACTTTCAAAACAAAGTGTCTTCCAGCAATTGTACTTTAGTGTTATAATATTTGATTCATACAGAAGAAAGCATATAACATAAATGTATGTCAGAAGCATAACAAAAAAATGCGTACCTGTGAACCCACTGCCAATTGTCAAAGTTACACTCATGCTCCCTGATCCTATCTTTCAACATATCCCACTAAATTTTCTTGCATTTTTTCCCCAATAATTTTACCACACATGTACATATTATTAAACAACATCTCATTTAGCTTTGCTTACTTGGCAGCTTAAGAAAAAAAATTAATCATTCTAACCATTGTCTTCCGCAACTTGCTAATTCCATTTTTATTTTGTTTCTGATTCTCCCATAATATTGTCTATAACTATTTTTCACTGCTCTGTAATATTTTATTATAGGAACAGTCTGTACATTGGCTAACCATTCCCCAGTTGATGAAGATGTCAATTTGTTTTTTGTCACTACAGCTGTGAACGTTCTTGGGCATGACTTCTGTTGTACCTGTGCAAGAATTTCTCTCCTTTATGGTGGAATTTCTAGGTTATAGAATATGTATAAGATTATATAAGCATAATTTTAAAAGATGATGCCAAATTATTTTCTGAAGAGATTGTACAAGAAATTCTTTATAAAGCATGTGTTTGTGGATCCTATTATATCAATGCAATATTTGTACTTATATTCCACACCTGAGTA
>NW_007735502.1:37113-38184 GCF_000696425.1 Galeopterus variegatus | reverse complement strand
AAAAAAAGGTCTTGAAAAACAGCCCTGTTATTTAAAACAAAAGCCATGTTAAAAATTAAGAAGTTAGCCTTTTATTTTAATCACATATTACCCTCTTCCTCCCATTGTAGCCTGAGAAAGAGCTAGCAAGTCCATACACATGGCACCATATCACACTAAGGGAACACATCAAATATTTTAGGGGCTGTTTTAATGAGAAAGCTATGCATTGGAACATAAGGCCAATTTTTCTGGTGAAATCCCATCAGTTATTGTTATAATTTTATAATTTTTGTAGTTATAGTTACACCTCTCAGCAATTGATAGCACTAATAGAAAATAAGCAAAGCTATAGATGAATTAAACAATAGGATCTATTTGACATTTATAGAATGCTCCACTCAACTGCAGCAGAACACACATTCTTTCCAAGAATCTATAGAACATTCTATAGAACAAGGTAGACTATCCTGAGTCACAAAGGAAACCTCAACAAAAATTTTTGATGAAATCAGACAGAATGTATTCTTTGATCATACTAGAATCGAACTAGAAGTCAATAACAGAAGGACAACAGTAATATCTCCAAACACTTGGAAATTAAACAGTGCACTCCTAAATAATCGATGGGTCAAAAAGAAAGCCTCAAAGGAAAAGAAATAGATATAACTGAATAATAATAAAAATGCCACCTATCCTATTCTGAGAATGAAAAGGTAAGCCACAGACTGGGAGAAAAAACCCTGCAAAACACAAAACTATTAAAGGATCTGTTATAATTTTTGCTGTAGAGTTAAATCAGAAGTCGAAGGGAAAAGATAACTTACAGTGCAGTGTTCTTTACATGGCTTAAGGGCTCTAACAGGTATCATGTCTCATAGGTGTTATAAGAAATAGCAGTTATTTGGGCCGGCCCGGTGGTGCACTGTAGAGGCGCTCCCGCCGAGGGTTCGGATCCCATGTGGAGACCGGTTGGTTCCCGCTCACTGGCTGAGCGCGGTGCGGGCGCAACACCGAGGGTTGCAATCCCTTTGCCGGTCCCCGGTACGGGCGCGACACTGAGGGTTGCTATCCCGTTACCGGTCAGTAAAA
>NW_007735502.1:23905-37043 GCF_000696425.1 Galeopterus variegatus | reverse complement strand
CTCCCGCCGAGGGTTCGGATCCCATGTGGAGACCGGTTGGTTCCCGCTCACTGGCTGAGCGCGGTGCGGGCGCAACACCGAGGGTTGCAATCCCTNGCTCACTGGCTGAGCGTGGTGCGGGCGCAACACCGAGGGTTGCGATCCCTTTGCCGGTCCCCGGGACGGGCGCGACACTGAGGGTTGCTATCCCGTTACCGGTCAGTAAAAAAGACAAAAAGGAAAAAAAAAAAAAAAGAAATAGCAGTTATTTGTTTCTCATCTTTCTCAGTTTGTAATGTGCTATGCCACAAAATACGCCATACTTTGGAGGAAGTTGGGGTCTTACCTTTTAAGTTCTGATTTGGAGAAATGAAAAGAACATGACTTTAAAGTCAGGTAGGCACATGTTTAAATCTTGGCCCTGCCAGTAAGTAGCTGATGACATTGAAATATTATTGAACTTCCTTGAACCTCATTTTCTTCATAAGTATCATGTGGATCAGGGTTGGCAAACTTTTTCTGTAAAGGGATAGATAGTAAATATTTTAGGCTCTGCAGGAAAAAGGGTCTCTGGTGCAACTACGCAATTTTTGCCATTATAGCCACAGGCTGCTATAGACAATCTGTAAACAAATGGGTGTGGTTGTGTCCCAATAAAACTATTTACAAAAACAAGCTACAGGCTGAATCTGGCCTGTGGCTGGGGTTTGTGAACCCCTAACATAGATAGTGATACCCGCCTCCTGGTGTTGTGAGAACAACATGCTGCAATACATGAGTATATGGAGTGATTAGAAGAGTGCCTGGCATAAAAACAGCTCTGAGACATGCTTAGTTCCCTTATCCTGTGCTTCTGTGATTCCTTTTGCTGCCATTTGTGACCCAAGTCAGAATGCAAGTGGGTAAGGGAATGCATTTGTCAGCAGGGCATCAGACAGTTCTGGACAGATTTTCTGCTTGCATCTTTCTTCTTATGTGTGAAAGTATTTTTAAAGCTCTGAGCACAGTGTGAAGGCCAATTGTTATTTTTTTCCTTTCTTGTGTCAGGGCAAGGAGAGAGAAAAGCATTCCCAAAGAGGGCAATCCCTTGGCCCAAGGCAGCCTCTTGATTAAATCTTCCTGTAGAGCTTTGAGAAAAAGCAGAGCTGATTGGACCATGTGCCTTTTTCCTCTTCTGGGCAAGAGATTTCTGATTTTGTTTTCTAGCTTTTTTTGTGATTTTGTCTCTTTTGATAAAGTTTTCTTTATCTGGAAGGAAGATTAAAGTACATATAAGATTTTAGTTTGAGAAAAATGTGGCACAGCTGAAAAATTTCTATTTAAGCCTCATCCAGACATGGCAAGATGTGCAAGATTTATAGGAAAATATCAGTTCCTGTTGAATTGATAACAAGAAATAGAAGTTATTGAATCATCGCTTTAGAAAATAACCCTAAAAATAATGTTTATTGGAGGTCTTATTTTTTTAGAAAGTAATATATTTCTATTCTAGAAAATATGGAAAACATAGCAAAGTATAAAGGCAAACTCCCCCCCCCAAAAAAAACCCCAAAACCCCACCACAAAACAAAACAAAACAAAAACAAAAAACAAAACTTTTCTCTCTTCACCGAATATTAACATTGGGCTTTCAGAGCTGAATGGGCATTTCTTGAAGGAAGATATACAAATGGCCAAAAAATACATGAAAAATACTCAACATTACAAGGCATCAGGGAAATGCAAATCAAAACCACATTGAGATATCCTCTCATGCCAGTTAGACTGGCCATTATCAAAAAGACAAAGAATAACAAATGCTGGCAAGGATGCAGAGAAAAGGGAACCCTGCTATACTGCTGGTGGGACTGTAAGTGCAGCCATTATGGAAAACAGTATGGAGTTTTCTCAAATAACTATACACAGAACTTCCATATGACCTAGCAATTCCACTGCTGGATATATACCCAAAGGAATGGAAATCATCGTGTGGAAGGGATACCTCACCCCCATGTTTATCGCAGCTCTGTTTACAATAGCCAAGAGTTGGAACCAACCTGAAAGTCCACCATCGTATGACTAGATAGAGAAAATGTGGTATATGTATACAATGGACTACTATTCTGCCATTACAAAGAATGAAATTCTGCCATTTGCAAGCAACGTGGATGAACTTAAAGAAAATTATGTTAAGTGAAATAAGCCAGGCACAGAAAGAGAAATACCACATGTCCTCACTCATAAGTGGGAGCTGAAAAATAAACAAAAAAAAAGACAGATAAAAAAAAAGGAATCTAGAATTTTCCCTATAAAACAAAATATAACAGTAATTTTTTTAAAAAAAACTTAGGCTTTCAAATCTTTCTCATCTTTTAACATGTCCTCACTCATAAGTGGGAGCTGAAAAATAAACAAAAAAAAAGACAGATAAAAAAAAGGAATCTAGAATTTTCCCTATAAAACAAAATATAACAGTAATTTTTTTAAAAAAAAAACTTAGGCTTTCAAATCTTTCTCATCTTTTTTAATAGGTGGAGACTCTCTCTCCATCTTTTCAGTTTGCAAAATTGGAATCATTATTCATAGGGTTTCACTTGTAAGGCACTCTTTTCACAATAACACGGTAAAGGGAACACATTCCCATCTTTTAAAAAACCTTTTATGATGAAGGGGATTCCAAGGGTAGAAATAACACATTTGGAGGCTGATCTGTCAAGACTGCCTTCAGGAACTTTCACTACTTCTTAGCACCTTTGTCAGAATCACCAAAAAAGAAAAAAAAATCTTTTTGAAAGAGGTTAAGACTCAAATCAGTTTGTCTCTTTCATAAAGTGGTGAAAGGTTTGATGCAGAAGGATTGTAAGACAACAGGGTTGTCCTTTCCAGCTGGGTCAGGGCAAGGCTGAAGTAAGTCAACTGAGCATGGATCTATGTGGCAACTGGGGAGTAGGATCCCCATATCAGTGGCCAATCTGTTCCTGGGGGCATTGCCTCAGCCACAGGGCTATAGGGTGACAATTCTGGAGATGACAGCATCTGCTCCTATTGCATAGTCACCACATGCATGCCCCATCTTGATTAATTGGGTTGTTTCATCGTAGACATTCTCCTGTCACAGAACATTCTGTGCCTGTACCAGTGATAATGAGTTACCCCAGGGATAACCTCTTTAGAACTAATAAATCTGTAACTCTTGAGTACTGAATACATCAGCACCTCCCTAAAGATACAAAGCAATGCAGCTGTCCATTAATAACATTTAATGTTATAACATATGTGTCTGGGTTAATAGGAAACTTTATACTTTAGCAATTAACCCTTCTGTTTGTGGCATTAATGCATGGGATTAGAGTTGGATTTAAGGATTTGTTAAATGACAAAATCCAGTGACCTTAATTACTCTAATGCCCTTCCTAATCTTACCTGACCTGTGTGAATGAAATGCATTTCCAACACATAAAATGGTAAGTGTTGTTACCTTATAATGTGTAAACTGCTGGTCAGATCTCTACTTTAAAAACAAAAATGGAATGAGAAATAATGGAACATAGACTAATTAATGCATAAACCTCCAAAAATAAATTAAAGGTACCTCAAATCTAAGCCACGTAACATCTCCTGTCAATCCTTTCCTAATTTTTAAATAAAAATTGCTTTCTTGTTCCCGATTATAAAAGTTTTACCCATCCATTTTGAAAACAACAGATGATCTAGAAACTTACAAAGAGAAAGTAAAAACCTCTGATTAATCCGACCACCCAGAGGCAACCAATGTTCACATTTTTATTTATATATATTTTCATATTTTATTTATATCCTTTTCTATCATCCATTTTAATTTATATTTTACTTATATCCTTCTAGGATTTTTTTTCTATGCGTACATACATAGAAATATGTTTGTATTTTCCTAATAGGTAGAAATGGGATCATGGTATACATATTATTTAATAGCATTCTCTTTTTCAGGCTAAGCCCCATATCCTGGGCTGATGTTGTTGCTTTTCCTCTCTTCACACTACAGGAACGTAATTGATTTTGTTCCTCTTTGGAGCAGCCACCTCCTCCCCACCTGCTTGGGGTCTCTCCCCAGGACTCACTGCAGAAGACAGCACAGCCTTCCCAGGGGCTGCTTCACTCACTCTCCAGGAAGCCCAATGCACAGACTGCTGTTACGGATTTTACTGCTAATTGAGTAGGAAATACGAGGATATAAAAATAAAAACCATGACAGGTTTTATTGGTTTGACATATTAAGACCTTCCTAGTTCCCTGGCTGAGAGACAATTATATGCCATCTTTAATTTTCGTCAGAAAGTTCACCAAACTCACCCTCACTTAGACCTTTTCCTACCTTCAGCCTCTTAAGATGAGTGATTCTCTAACTCTCTGTGGGGAATACCCAGCTGTATTTTGTGAGTTTTGGTTTTTTGCTTTAAGTGTACACTTCAGTGGCATTAGCTATATTCATCACCACCATCCATCTCTGGAACTCTTTTCATCTTCCCATAGTGACACCCTGTACCCATTAAACAACAACTCCCCATTCACCCCTCCCCCAGCCCCTGGCACCACCATTCTGTTTTGTGACTGAGTTTGACTATTCTAGGTATTTCACATAAATGGTATCATACAGTAATTGTCCTTTTGTGACTTCACTTGGCATAATGTCCTCAAGGTTCATCCATGCTGTGTGTGTTAGCATCTCCTTTTTTTTAAGGCTGAATAATATTCCATTCACATTTTGCTCTCCCATTCATCTACTGGTGGACACTTGGGTTGCTTTTACCTTTTGACTGTTGTAGATAATGCTGTTTGGTGTGCAAATATCTCTTTGAGTCCCTGCTTTCAGTTCTTTCAATTCCATAAGTGACATTGCTGGGTCATATGGTAATGCTATTTTTAATTTTTTGAAAAAACATGATACTATTTTCCATTGTGGCTGCACCTGTGTACATTCCCACCAGTGATGCAAGGTTCCAATTTCTCTACAACCTCACTAACGCTTGTTATTTTTTCTGGGTTTTTTTTTTTTTTCTTTTTGTAATACTGTCATCTTCAGGGTGTGAGGTGGAATCTCATTGGGCTTTAATTTGCATTTTCCTGATGATGTTAGCATCTTTTCAAGTGCTTATTAGCCATTGGTATAGCTTCTTTGGAGATATATCTATTCAAGTCTTTTGCTAGTTTTTTAATTGGGCTGTTGTTTTTTGTTCTTTTGTTTTGTTCTTAACTTTTCTTCCATGGATGGTCAATACTTTTATAAAATATAGTAAAATCATTACCAGTGAATTACTGAATATTAAGAAAAAGAACTTTAAGATGAAGTCCTAGCATGTCTATTTCTAGCCATAATGAAGAAAACGGGGCTGATTCACTCTTCCATCTTAAACAATTAGATAAACAGAAAAATATATGAAACAACAGTTTTCAGATACTGGACAAAAGACCATGGAGACATATGATCCCTTTAGAGACAGTGCTGGGGTTTGAATGAATGTGTCCCTCCAAAATTCATATATTGGAACTTAAACTCCAGTGTGATTGTATTAAGAGGCAGGGACTTTAGGAGGTGATTAAGCCATGAAGGTGGAGCCCTCATGAGGGATTAGCAACCTATGAAAGAGCTGGAGAGAACTAGCTAGACCTTCTTTGCTGCCCTTCCATCTTCTCTGCCATGTGAGGATGCAGAAAGAAGGCCCTCACCAGACACTGAATGCTTGGACTTGATCTTGGACTTTCCGGCCTCCAGAACTGTTAGAAATAAGTTTTTTACCTCGCAAATTGTCCAGTCTGTGTTACTTTTGTTATAACAGTACAAACAGACTAAAATAGATGAGGAATAAACAAGAGGAGCCCGACTGTTGCCTCAGTTTCCTACTTGGAGGCAGCCTAAAATCACACCTCGAGGGGATCAAACTAATCCCTGGTGACGTAACTGCACGCCAGAACAAGATCCACCACTGTGTAAAGGAATACAGCAAAATCTAGCACCCAACAGTGGAAATTCACGCTTCTCAGAATCCAGTAAAAAATTACCAGATATACGAAGAAGCAGGAAATATAATATGTAAGCAGTAAAAAAAAATCAACTGTTAGAGCATGAATTATAATAAAAATAAAATGGAAAAAAAGACATACAAAATATAAGCCTCATTTCTGTTAAAAGATTTAGTGAACATTAAAAAACTTACTCTGTTAAACTGCTGTCAAAGTGCTTACTCCTAGGTGTTGTACTTATTGCTCCATGGACTGGTAACATCTCACAGACTGGGCCCTGAACCATGTAGTGTGTAACACTGTTTAGACCAATTTCTACCTCTCCCTTTTCTTTTTACCCCCAGCAGATTGCCTTAAATATGTGATTAGGACCAAAAAATTGTGTTCAAATGTATGGTCATACAAGGGCCATGTATCCTTGAGTGAATTACTGTAACTTCAAGGACCCCAGACTGAGTGACTCCCATCTCAGTGGGTTTCCAGCACCATTCCAGATCCTATGGGAACACACGAGGTTAAGAACAAGTCCTCAGAGTGAAGTGTGGCATGGAAATTTATGAGAAGCCTCATTAGCACAGTCATTTTAGATAACTAGAGACACAAGGTTTTAAGTAAAACTCTTCTAAGCCTAATTATTTCCACTTTTAGCATGGACTTCAGAGGAAACTACACTAAATCATTCTGGAAATAGGTCCCCAATTCACAAGATGCTGAGAACTAATTATTTAAAGCATTGAATCTTGTGCATATTGCAACTGCAAAGTATGAAGTCATGATGAGAAGAACCACCACAGAGCTCTCTACCAGCTACCTCCTCCTCTCAAACAAATGTCCTGGACACATTGTTCCAGAAGAGAATGGAGTGTTTTATGTCCTATTAATTAACAGCAGCTTTCGCTTGCCGTCCTAAAGATTGCTGCTCAGCCTGCCAAGGTTCAAAACTGTTTTGTGTGATGAAGTTGAGAGGAGAAAGAAAAAGAAAAAAATATATGTACAAATAAAATAGGAATGTGCAAATGTCATTGATTACCTTCCATTTGTCACTTTCATTAGAAGACATTGCAACTCACCTATCAATGTCTTTTTCTAACCATTTTGTTTTTCATTTTGTTTCCACTTTCAATTCTGCTTTTTATCATTATTATTATTATTATCATATTCATCATTACAAATCATAATCTTTCCCCACACCCACCACTGGACCTATCACACGCCCACTCCCTATCCTCCCTTCCCCCCACCTCTAGTATCCTTAGCTTCAGTCTCTCCTTCTGAAAGTTCAACATATTATTGTGGTGTTTCCTTCCTTCCTTCCTTCCTTCCTTCCTTCCTTCCTTCCTTCCTTCCTTCCTAGCATCCAGGTATGAATGAGAACATGTGGTATTTCTCTTTCTGTGTCTGGCTTATTTCACTTAAGATAATTTTCTCTCCAGGCTCATCCATGTCACTGCAAATGGCAGTTTCATTCTTTTTTATGGCTGAATAGTATTCCATTGTGTGTGTGTGTGTGTGCGTGTGTGTGTACACATATGTACATACATATATATACACACACCACATTTTCCTTATCCAGTCATCCATCAATGAACATTTAGGTTGGTTCCATATTTTGGCTATTGTCAATAGAGCTGCAATGAACATGGGAGTGCAGGTATCACTTCGAAACGATGGTTACCATTCCTTTGGGTATATATCCAGAAGTGGGATTGCTAGATCATGTGGTAGTTCTATCTGTAGTTGTCTGAGAAATCGCCATACCATTTTCCATAATGACTGTGCTAATTTACAGTCCCACCAATGGTGCATAGAAGAGTTCCCCTCTCCCTGCATCCTTGCCAGCATTTGTTATTCTCCATCTTTTTAATAATGGCCAGTCTGAGGTGAGATGATATCTCAATGTGGTTTTTATTTGCATTTCCCTGATGATTAGTGATGCTGAGCATTTTTTCATGCACCTGTTGGCCATTTGTATGTCTTCCTTTGAAAAATGTCTATTCATCTCCTCTGCTCATTTTTTAATTGGATTTATAGTTGTTTGAGTTCCTTACATATACTGGATATTAATCCCTTGTTGGATGTAGAGTTTGCAAATATTTTCTCCCATTCTGTAGGTTGTCTTTGTGCTCTGTTGATTGTTTCCCTTGCTGTACAGAAGCTTTTTAGTTTGATATAATCCCATTTGTTTATTTTTTCTTTTGTTGCTTGTGCTTTTGGGGTCATATTCATAAAGTCATTGCCCAGTCCTACTTCCTGGAATGTTTCCCCTATGTTTTCTTTTAGTTATTTTATGGTTTCAGATCTTATACTTAAGTTTTTGTATCAGTCCATTTTGTGTTGCTATAACAGAATTACCTGAGACTGGGTAATTATAGAGAAGAGAGGTTTATTAGGCTTACAATTCTGGGACAGCTGCATCTGGCATGGGCCTCAGACTGCTTCTACTCATGGTGGAAAGTGGCAGGCAGCTGGTGGGTAAAAGCAGATCACCTGGCAAGAGGAAGCAAGAGAGAAAGAGAGAAGGTACCAGGGTCTTTTTAAGCAACAAACTCTCACAGGAACTAATAGAGTGAGAACTCACTCATTAATCCTCCCTCCCCCAGGGAGAGCATTAATCCATTCATGAGGGATCTGCCCCCATGACTCAATCAGTTTCCAATACTGCCACACTGGAGATCAAATTACCACATGAGTTGGAGGAGAAAACACATCCAAACTCCATGAGTTTTTAATCCATTTTGAGTTGATTTTCGTATATGGTAGGTAAGAGGTACAGGTCCAGTTTCATTCTTCTCCATATGGATGTCCAATTTTCCCAGCACCATTTATTGAAGAGGCAGTCTTTTCCCCAATGTACGTTATTGCTGCCTTTGTCAAGTATCAGTTGGCTATAAGTATGTGGGTTGATTCCTGGGTTTTCTATTCTGTTCCATTGGTCTGAGTCTGTTTTTAAGCTAGTACCATGCTGTTTTGGTTACAATAGCTTTGTAATATACTTTGAAGTTGGGAAGTGTTATGCCTTTGTCTTTATTTTATTTTATTTTTTTGCTCAGAATTGCTTTGGCTATGAGGGGTCTTTTGTTGTGTTATATGAATGTTAGTATTGCTTTTTCTATTTCTGTGAAGAATGTCATTGGTATTTTGATGGATATTGCATTGAATCTGTAGATTGCTTTGGGTAGAATGGACATTTTCATGATGATACCTATTCCAACCCAAGAGCATGGTATGTCTTGCCACCTTTTTGTGTCTTCTTTAGTTTCTTTCACTAGTGTTTTGTAGTTCTCATTTTGAAGATCTTTTCACCTCCTTGGTTAAATTGATTCCTAGGTATTTTAATTTTGGGGCAGCTATTGTAAATGGGCTTGCTTTCTTCATGTCTTTTTCTGCTAGTTCATTATTGGAACAGATTTTTGGGTGTTGATTTTGTATCCTGTAACATTACTGAAATTGTTAACTAACTCTAAGAGTTTTTTGTTAGAGTCTATAGGTTTTTCTATATATAAGATCATGTTGTCTACAGAAAAAGACAGTTTGACTTTGTCTTTTCCAATCTAGATGCCCTTTATTTTTTTCTTCACATTGTTCTGGCTGGTACTTTTGATACTATGTCAAATAGGAGTGGTGAGAGTGTGCATCCTTGTCTTGTTCCTGTTCTTAAGGGAATAGCTTTCAGTTTTTCTCCATTCAGGATGATATTGGCAATTGGTTTGTCATATATGGGTTTTATTTTGTTGAGATAATTTCCTTTTATTCCTAATTGGCTGACAGTCTTTATTGTGAAGTCATGCTGAATTTTGTCAAATATTTTTTCTGCATCTATTGAGACAATCATTTGTTTCTTGTCCTTGATTTTGTTGATGTGGTGTAACATATTTATTGACTTGCATAAGTTGAAGCATCCTTTCATTCCCTGGGATGAATCCCACTTGATCACAGTGTACAATTTTTTGATGTGTTGCTGTATTCTAATTGCTAATATTTTGTTGAGGATTTTTGCAGGTATGTTCATCAGGATATTGGCCAGTAATTTTCTTTTCTTGTCGTATCTTTCTCTAGTTTTGGTATCAGTATGTTGTTGGCCTCATAGAATGAGTTTGGGAGTGTGGCCTTTCTTTCAACTTTTCTGGAATAGTTTGAAGAGAATTGGTACTAATTCCTCTTTAGAGGATTGAGAGAATTCAGTTGTAAAGTCACCGGTCCTAGCCTTTTCTTTATTGAACGATTGCTGATTATTGCTTAAATTTTGTTGCTTGTTATTGGTCTATTCATTCTTTCTTTTTCTTCTTGGTTCAGTCTTAGTAGTTTGTATGTGTCCAGAAATTTATCCATTTCCTCAAGTTTTCATATTTGTTGGTGTACAGTTGTTTATAATAATCTCTAGTGATTCTTTATATTTCTGTGGTATCGGTTGGAATATCTCCCTTTTCATTTCTGATTTTTGTTGTTTGAGTCTTCTCCTTTTTTTGTTAACCTAGCTAATAGTTTGTCTATTTTATTTATCTTTTCAAAAACCCAAATTTTGTTTCATTGATCATTTGCATCATTTTGGGGGTCTATATTTCATATAGTTCTGCTCTGATCTTAATTATTTCTTTCCATCTACTACTTTTAGGATTGGATTGTTGTTGTTTGTCTAATTCTTTGAGGTGTAGTGCTACATCATTTATTTGAAGCTCTTCTATTCTTTTGATGTAAGCATTTATTGCAGTAAACTTTACTCTTAGTACTGCTTTTGCAGTAGCCCACAGGTTTTGGTATACCTTTATTTTCATTAGTTTCAATAATTTTATTTTATTTCCTGTTTAGTTTTTGCTTGGACACATAGGTCATTCGGGAGTCTGTTGTTTACTTTCCATGCTCTTGTACAGTTTCCAGAGTTTCACTTGTCATTGATTTCTAGTTTTAATCCATTGTGGTCTGAAAAGATATGTGGGATGATTTTGATTTTGAAAAATTTGCTGATACTTGATTTGTGACCTAACATGTAGTGTATCCTGGAGAATGTTGCATGTGCTGTTGAGAAGAATGTATATTCTGTAGGTGTTAGATGAAATATTCTGTAGATATCTGTCAGATCCAATTGGTCTAAGGTGTACTTTAAATCCTGTGTTTCAAATGGGATTATATCAAACTAAAAAGCTTCTGCACAGCAAAAGAAATAATCAACAGAGTAAAAAGACAACCAACAGAGTAGGAGAAAATATTTGCAAAATATACATCTGACAAACGATTAATATCCATAATATATAAGGAACTCAAACAACTTTACAACAAAAGAAGAAGTAACCCAATTAAAAAATGAGCAAAGGAGCTGAATAGGCATTTCTCAAAGGAAAATATATGAATGGTCAACAGACATATGAAAAAATGTTCAACCACACTCAGCATCCAGGAAGTGCAAATCAAGACCACTTTGAGATACCATCTGACTCCAGTTACAATGGCTAACAGCCAAAAGACTGAGAATGATAAGTGCTGGAGAGGTTGCAGAGAAAAAGGAAATCTCATACACTGTTGGTGGGGCTGCAAAATGGTGCAGCCTTTATGGAAGATGGTATGGAGGTTCCTCAAACAATTACAGATAGATATACCATATGACCTAGCATTTCACTGCTGGGAATATACCCAGAAAAATGGAAATCTTCATGCTGAAGGGATATCTGTACTCCAGTGTTTATTGCAGCTCTATTTACATTAGCCAAGAGTTGGAACCAGCCCAAATGTCCATCATCTGATAGAGGCTAAGGAAACTGTGGTATATCTACACAATGGAATGCTACTCTACTATAAAAAAGAATGAAATACTACCATTCACAACAACATGGATGGACTTAGAGAAAATTGTATTAAGTGAAACAAGCCAGGCACAGAAAGAGAAATACCACATGTTCTCACTTACTTGTGGGAGCTAAAAATAAATAAATAAATAAACACACAAACATATCAAAGGTGGGGGAGGAGAAGAAGACAGAATAACCACAAAAATTCAAAAGTAATAAATAAATAAATAAATAAATTCTGTGGTTCTTTGTTGACTTGTTGCTGTCCAATGCTGAAAGAGGAGTGTTCAGGCAACCACTGTTATTGTATTAGGGTCAATTTCTTTTTTTAAGTGTACGAGTTTATGCTTTACACATCTGGGTGCTCTGGTGCTGGGTGCATACATATTTATGATTGTTATGTCTTCTAACTGGATAGATCCCTTTATCATTATATAATGACCTTCTTTGTCTCTTTTTATGGTTTTTGGTTTAAAGTCTATTTTATATGATATAAGAATAGATACTCCTGCTCATTTTTGGTTTCAATTTGCATGGTATATCTTTTTCCATCCCTTTACTTTTAGTCTGTGGGTGTTGTTACAGGTGAGGTGAGTCTCTTGAAGACAGCATATAGTTGGGTCTAGCTTTTTAATTCAATCAGTCAGTCTGTGTCTTTTGAATGCGGAGTTTAATCTATTTACATTTAGGTATTGTTTTATTTCTGTCATTTTAGTGCTTTTTGTCTAGATGTTTTAAATATCTTTGTTCCTTTCTTCACCTTTTATTTTTCATCTTCAATGTTAGTTTGATTTTTGAGGTGGCATGATTTAGCTTCTTTCTCTTTCTCACTTGCATTTTTGTTTTAATGGTGGGTTTTGTTCTTTCTTGTGTGTCCGTGATAGTGATTATCATTTTCAGATTCTGGATGCAGGAGAACTCCCTTTAGAATTTCTTGCAGTGCTGGTCATGTAGAGGTGAACTTCCACAATTTTTGTTTGTCTGAGAAATACACTATTTCTCCCCCATTTCTGAGAGACAGTCTTGCTGGGTATAGTATTTTTGGCTGGCATTTTTTTTCTTTTAGTATTTTGAATATATTTTTCCATTTTCTTCTGGCCAGTAGGGTTTTAGTTGAGAAGTCTACTGTTAGTCTGATGGAGACTCCCTTATAGGTGATTTGATGTTTTCTGCTACTTTTGGAATTCTGTCTTTGTCTTTGAGCTTTTCCAGTTTAACTATAATGTGTTTTGGAGAGGATCTATTTGGATTGAATCTGTTTGGGCATCCTTTGGCTTCTTGGACATGAAGGTGTGTGTCTCTCCATATACCTGGGAAGTTTTCTGTTATTACTTGCTTGAATAAGTTTTCAATGCCTCTTCCTTTCTCCTCACCTTCTGGAATACTCATGATTCAGATGT
>NW_007735502.1:21810-22653 GCF_000696425.1 Galeopterus variegatus | reverse complement strand
AATAAGTTTTCAATGCCTCTTCCTTTCTCCTCACCTTCTGGAATACTCATGATTCAGATGTCGTGCACTTGAAGTTGTCTGCTAGCTTTCTTCATTTAAAAATTTCTTTTATTTTCATTTATTAATTAATTTATTTTTTGTCAGCCTGGGTTATTTCAAAAAGACCATCTTCAAGATCTGAAGTTCTTTCTTCTGGTTGCTGTAGCCTGCTGCTCAAGCTCTCTCTTGTGTTTTTTATTTCACTGGGTGAGTCTTTCAGTTCTAGTTCTTCTACATTCTTTTTAAAGGTATTAATCTCTTTGTAAATTTCCTCCTTCATATCCTGAATATTTTTTCTTGCTTCATTGTGTTCCTTATTTGAGTCTTCTCTTATCTCTTTGCATTTTCTTAAGGTAATTGCTTAGAATTCCTCTTCAGACATTTCAAGGGTTCCCTACTCTATAGGGTCTGGTACTTGAAAAATTGCTGTATTCCTTCAGTGGTGTCATTTTTTTTTTTTTTTTTNTGAGTTTGTCCCAGCAGAACTCCACGTGTTAGGAGCTCATTCTATGACCACAGAGTCTCAAACAGGAACAAAGTTGGTTTAACATAACCACCACCACACCTACTGTCAAGTAAGACAGTTCACCTCCCACAGTAGCAACCAAGGCTACTCCATAGCCAACCTCAGTGTAATAGAAGAAGCAAACCCCCTACTAAATGACCAAGCATCAGTGAAAAAAACACTAGAAGTAAAAACAGTAAAGAAGAAATGACACCACTGAAATGATACAGTAATGCCCCAAAGTCAGACTTCATAGAACAGGGAACCCTTGAAATGTCTGAAAAAGAATTTCAAGTAAT
>NW_007735502.1:17324-20905 GCF_000696425.1 Galeopterus variegatus | reverse complement strand
AACCCAAAAAGATCCTCCCCAAGACATATTATAGTTAAATTTGCAAAGCTCAAAGACAAAGGGAGAATTCTATGAGAAGCAGGAGAAAAGCATCAGGTCACTTATAGGGGAACCCCCATCAAACTAACAGCAGAGTTCTCAACTGAAACCCTACAGCCAGAAGAAGGTGGGGTAATATATTCAAAATAGTAAAAAACAAAACAAACAAACAAACAAACAAAAAAGCTTCCAGCCAAGAATTCTTTACCCAGCAAGGCTCTCCTTCAGAAATGAGGGAGAAATAGTGTATTTCCCACAAAGACAAAAGTTGTGGGAGTTCATCACTGCACAACCAGCTCAGCAAGAAATTCTCAAGGGAGTCATTCATATGAAATCTGAGTCATGGTGACCATCATCACGAATACACAAGAAAGAGCAAAACCCACCATTAAAACAAAAATGCCAGCAAGAAAGAGTAAGAAGCTAAACCATTCCACCTTAAATCCCCAACTCACATTGAAGAAGAGAAATAAAAGGGGAAATAATGATCAAAAGATATTTAAACCACCTAAACAAGTAGCAATTAAATGACAGGAATAAAACAACACTTCTCAATAACTACTCTAATTGTGAATGGACTAAACTCCCCATTCA
This sequence comes from Galeopterus variegatus, assembly GCF_000696425.1. NCBI lineage: Eukaryota > Metazoa > Chordata > Mammalia > Dermoptera > Cynocephalidae > Galeopterus > Galeopterus variegatus. Next base: position 20,272 of record NW_007735502.1, on the reverse strand, counting down.
AAAGACACAGACTAACTGGATTAAAAAGAAAGACCCAAGTATATGCTGTCTTCAAGAAACCCACCTCACCTGTAATGACACTCATAGACTAAATCTGAAGTGATGGAAAAAGATATACCATGCAAATGGAAACCAAAAATGAGCAGGAGTAGCTATTCTTATATCAGACAAAATAGACTTTAAACCAAAAAAAAAAACATTTAAAAAGACAAAGAAGACCATTATATAATGATAAAGGGAACTATACAGCTAGAAGACATAATAATCATACACATGTATGCACCCAATATCGGAGCACCCAGATATATCAAGCAAACACTCTTAGACCTAAAGAAGGAGATAGGTCCTAATACATTAATAGTGGATGTTCTGGACACCTCTCTCTCCATATGGGACAGGACTTCTAGGCAACAAGTCAACAAAGAGACACAGGATTTAATCTACACACTCGACCACTGGACTTGGCAGATATATACAGAACATTTCACCCAATAGCTAAAGAATACACTTTCTTCTCATCAGCTCATGGTACATTCCCTAGGATAGACCACATATTAGGTTACAAATCTAGTCTCAGCAAATTAAGAAAAAAATTGAAATCATTCCAACAATCTTTTCATACTACAATGAACTAAAACTGGAGATAAAAAATAAGCAAATCACTGGAAGATATATAAATACATGGAAAATAAATAATAGGCTCCTGAATGACCTATGGGTCCAAGAAGAAATTAAACAGGAAATCAAAAAATCTATAGAAACTTATGAAAATAAAAATACATCATACCAAAACTTGTGGGATACTGAAAAAGCACTACTGATAGGGAAATCTATTGCAGTAAATGCTTATATCAAAACAATGGAGAGACTCCAAATACAGGACCTAACACTACACCTCAAAGAACTTGAAAAACAATAATAATCCAAATGTAAAGGCGGTAGACAGAAAGAAATAATTAAGATCACAGAAGAACTGAATTAAATAGAGTCCCACAAAACAATAGAAAAGATCCACAAAACTAAAAGTTGGTTTTTGGAGAAGATAAACAAAATCGACACACCATTATCTAGATTAACAAATAAAAGAAGAGAGGAGACACAAATAACAAAAATCAGAATTGAAAAGAGGGACATTACAACTGACACCACAGAAATACAAAGAATTTTTAGAGACTATTATAAACAACTGTATGACAACAAATCTGAAAATCTCGATGATATGGATAAGTTTCTAGACACATATTAATTATCAAGACTGAACCAAGAAGAGATAGAAAACCTGTACAGACCAATAGCAAGCAAGGAGATTGAAGTGGTAATTAGCAATCTTCAAACAAAAAAAGTCCAGGTCAGGATAGCTTTACAGTTGATTTCTCTCAAACTTTTAAATAGGAGTTAATACCAATTCTCATGAAACTGTTCCAAACAATTGAAACAGACGCTACTCTCCCAAACTCATTCTATGAGGCCAGCATAACTCTGATACAAAAACCAGATAAAGACACAAAAAAATGAGAAAATTACAGGAAAATATCCTTGATGAATCTACGTGCTAAAATCCTCAGCAAAATATTAGCAATTAGAATACAGCAACATATTTTAAAAAATTACACACTATGATCAAGTGGGATTCATCCCAGGGATGCAAGGATGGTTCAACATATGAAAGTCAATAAATGTGATACATCACACCAACAAGCTCAGGGACAAAGACAATAGGATTATCTCAATAGATGCTGAAAAAAGCATTTGACAAAATTCAACATTCCTTCGCAACAAAGACTCAACAAATTAGGTATAGAAGGAAAATTTCTTAACACAATGAAAGCCATTTATGACAAGCCCACTGCCAGTATTACTCTCAATGGAGAAAAATTTAAGGCCTTCCCATTAAGGACAGGAGCAAGACAAGGATGTTCACTCTCACCACTTCTGTTCAACATAGTACTGGAGGTATTAGCTAGAGCAATCAGGAAAGAGAAAGAAATAAAGGCAATCCAGATTGGAGAAGATGAAGTCAAACTTTCCATATTTGCAGATGACATGATACTATATATAGAAAAACCTAAAGACTCTATCAAAAAACTCCTAGAGCTGGTTAACAACTTCAGTAATGTTGCAGGATACAAGATAAATGCCCAGAAATCAGTAGCATTTATATACTCAAATAATAAATTAACAGAAAGAGAAATAAAGAAAGTAAGCCCATTTGCAATTGTCACCAAAAAAATATGATACCTAGGGATCAATTTGTCACCAAAAAATACAATACCTAGGGATCAATTTAGCCAAGGAGGCAAAAGACCCCTACAATGAGAATTACAAACCTCTTCTGAAAGAAAATAAAAAAGACACAAAAATATGAAAAGATATTCCATGCTTTTGGATTAGAAGAATTGACATTGTGAAAATGTGTATACTCCCCAAAGTGATCTGCAGATTCAATGCAATCCCCATCAAAATACCATGACATTCTTCACAGAAATGGAAAAAACAATCTTACCTTTCATATGGAAAAACAAAAGACCCTGAATAGCCAAAGCAATACTCAGCAAAAAGAAACAAAGCCAGAGGCATAACTCTGCCTGACTTCAAATTATACTACAAAGCTGTTGTAACCAAAACAGCATGGTACTGGTATAAAAATAGACATTCAGACCAGTGGAGTAAAATAGAGAACCCAAAAGTCACCCCTCAGGCTTATAGCCATCTGATATTAGACAAAGGTAACAAAAATGTACATTGGGGAAAAGATTGCCTCTTCAACAAGTGGTGCTGGGAAAACTGGATATCTATATGAAGAAAAATGAAACTAGATTTGCATCTCTCGCCATACACTAAAATTAACTCAAAAAGGATTAAAGACTTAAGTATAAGACCTGAATCTGTAAATTTCGTAAGGGAAAATATTGGTGAAACACTTCAGCAACTAGGTCTGGGCACTGGCT
>NW_007735502.1:16730-17096 GCF_000696425.1 Galeopterus variegatus | reverse complement strand
AGCATGGTACTGGTATAAAAATAGACATTCAGACCAGTGGAGTAAAATAGAGAACCCAGAAGTCACCCCTCAGGCTTATAGCCATTTGATATTAGACAAAGGTAACAAAAATCTACATTGGGGAAAAGATTGCCTCTTCAACAAGTGGTGCTGGGAAAACTGGATATCCATATGAAAAAGAATGAAACTAGATATGCATCTCTCACCATACACTAAAATTAACTCAAAAAGGATTAAAGACCTAGGTATAAGACCCAAATCTGTAAAATAACTAAGGGAAAGTATAGGTGAAACACTTCTGCAGTTAGGTCAGGGCACAGGCTTTATGAACATGAGCCCGAAAGCACAAGCAACAAAAGAAAAAAT
>NW_007735502.1:13537-16311 GCF_000696425.1 Galeopterus variegatus | reverse complement strand
TACAAAAGTAATTTCTGGTAATGGGTATGCCCCCAGTATGAATCTGGCCCCCACATCATGGACAAGTGGGGGGACAATCAGCTTTGTATCTCAAGAATATTTTAAATAAATAAATAAACAATAAACAAACAAACAATAAATAAATAAATAAAATAAAAATTACACCTTGAGTCTTTTTAAATTAAAAGCTCTGGTATGATTTTACAGAATGTAGCACTATTGAATTCAAGGTAGACAGTTTTCATTATTTTCTGTGACCAAAGCACATCTCCCCAAGGGCAAGGAGTTGAATCTTGAGGTGTGGGTGGCCTAATCATTTTGAGGGTACATTGATTGCCTGGCACCTATTTCATCATCTAGCAAAGGTTTATCATTCCCTGTTGTTTCGCTACAGAATTATTTGTGCCCATGTCCCATGACTGGGTCATTTTGGTCTATTGGCAAGAAAAACAATCACATGGCAGAGCACTGAGCAATGCCTACCTTGGCTGGGTGTTGCCATGCAAACCTCGTGAGTATGCAGAAGGATGAGAAAAGTGATGCATTGATAGTCTGGGTCAAAAGCTAAGCATGGTAAATAGTCTTTTTATTTTTAAATTTCAAGTTCACATTCCTTTGTACTGCTGTGCAAAATAGAATTTCATGGTGATTACTATAAGGTCGTAGAGGATGTTTTGCCAAGGCATGTGAAGAGGTGCTCCAGACACGGGCATTCATGTCTTCGTGAGCATCTGGCCTGGTTACAAACAACCTTTGAAAGTCTGCCGGCCTTTCCTACATTCAGTGTGGGATCAATGTGTTGGCTGCTGAGTTTCCTTAGGGATTTCAGTGAGGGTTTCCTAAATGAATGTGGAGACTTCTCATAAGATGGCAAGTGGGCCACTAAGGATGAATACTCTAATTACTTTTGGTGACAGTAAATAAAATTATTTGGAAGTGAATTGGAGGTCTTGTCTATAGAGTAAGGACTCTTTTAGTTATCTTTATGCTTCACTAAATTGGTTTTCAGAAATGAGAATGTAATATTCCTGAGAGATTGAGTGATCATATTAAATTAAAAAAAGTATTATTTAGGAAGTAAATATGAACTCTTATGCTAAACTAGAAGTAGCAAAAATTTAGATAATAAGGAATTTATTGTTTTTCTGCTTCCTAACTTTCCTCCTTGATATTCTCTAAATTATTGTTTTTGAACACTTTTTTCTTAATTTACATATTTTCTCTTGACACACTCAGCCAATCTCTTGGCTTTTTATTGTTTTTTATTATTTATTTTATTTTATTTTATTTTTAATTTTATTTTGTCAATATACATTGTGGTTGATTATTGTGGCCCCTTACCAAAACCTCCCTCCCTCCTCCCTCTCCTCCCTCCCACCCAACAATGTCCTTTCTGTTTCCTTGTTGTATCAACTTCAAGTAATTGTAGTTGTTAAGTCTTCTTGTGTGTGTGTGTGTGTGTGTGTGTGTGTGTGTGTGAATTTATTTATTAATTTTTAGCTTACACCAATAAGTGAGAACATGTGGTATTTCTTTCTGTGCATGACTCGTTTCACTTAATATAATTCTCTCAAGGTCCATCCATGTTGTTGCAAATGGCAGTATTTCATTCTTTTTTATAGCTGAGTAGTATTCCATTGTGTAGATGTACCACATTTTCCATATCCACTTGTCCAATGATGGACATTTGGGCTGGTTCCAACTCTTGGCTATTGTAAAGAGTGCTGTAATGAACATTGGGGTACAGGTATACCTTCGACTTGATGATTTCCATTCCTCTGGGTATATTCCCAGCAGGGGATAGCTGGCTCATATGGTAGATCTATCTCCAATTGTTTGAGGAACCTCCATACCATTTTCCATAGATGCTGCACCATTTTTCAGTCCCACCAACAATGTATGAGAGTTCCATTTTCTCCACAACCTCGCCAGCATTTATCATTCAGAGTCTTTTGGATTTTAGCCATCCTAACTGGGGTGAGATGGTATCTCGCTCAGTGTGGTTTTGATTTGCATTTCCTGGATGCTGAGTGAAGTTGAGCATTTTTTCATATGTCTGTTGGCCATTTGTATATTTTCCTTAGAGAAATACCTACTTAGCTCTTTTGCCCATTTTTTAATTGGATTGCTTGTTTTTTTTTTGTAAAGTTGTTTGAGTTCCTTATATATTCTGGATATTAATCCTTTATCAGATGTATATGTTGCAAATATTTTCTCCCACTCTGNTTTATGCTTCACTAAATTGGTTTTCAGAAATGAGAATGTAATATTCCTGAGAGATTGAGTGTTCATATTAAATTAAAAAAATAATTATTTAGGAAGTAAATATGAACTCTTATGCTAAACTAGAAGTAGCAAAAATTTAGATAAGGAATTTATTGTTTTTCTGCTTCCTAACTTTCCTCCTTGATATTCTCTAAATTATTGTTTTTGAACACTTTTTTCTTAATTTACATATTTTCTCTTCACACACTCAGCCAATCTCTTGGCTTTTTTTAAAAATTATTTATTTTATTTTATTTTTAATTTTATTTTGTCAATATACATTCTGGTTGATTATTGTGGACCCTTACCAAAACCTCCCTCCCTCCTCTCTCTCCTCCCTCCCACCTAACAATGTCCTTTCTGTTTGCTTGTTGTATCAACTTCAAGTAATTGTAGTTGTTATATCTTCTTCCCCCCGCCCACCCCCCTGGGTTTGTGTGTGTGTGTATGTGTGTGTGTGTGTGTGTGTGTGAATTTATTTATTAATTTTTAGCTTCCACCAATAAGTG
>NW_007735502.1:0-10046 GCF_000696425.1 Galeopterus variegatus | reverse complement strand
TTGTCTTTTTTCCGTGTCCGGCAACGGATCGCAACCCTCAGTGTTGCCCCCGTACCGGACCGGGGACCGGCAACGGGATCGCAAGCCTCGGCGTTGCTCCCGCGCCTCGCTCAGCCAGTGAGCGGGAGCCGGTCTGTATGTGGGATCCGAACCCTCGGACGGGAGCGCCGCCGCGCTTCCCAAGCGGCGCACTATCCAGTGCGCCACCGGGCCGGCCCCCAAGTTGGCTTTTTAACACGACCAAATACAAAGAAACCCTTTCATGGTGTTTTTATCTAAAATCTCCCGTTTAATCATTCCCACTTCTAGCCCTGATGAAGGGTCACGGGCCGCACTCACGCTCAGGCTTCCAGCAGCACAGGACGGGGCAGACGTGTGGGGACGCGGCTTCCAAGGACACAAGGGGGGAGGCTGCCTGGGGGCCCCAGTGCAGGGAAGGGCTCTGGAGTCAGAGGTCACAGTTTGGGAGTGTGCCAGATGCTGTTTGTCCAGAGGCTGTGCCTGGAGACGGGCTCTCCTGGCGTGTGGAGCGTGTGACCTGGGCTGCAGGTGGACACCAGGGCTGGGAGGAGCCAGCAGGAATCGACAGAGCAGGCCAGGATGCACCCGGGGTGGGAGGCCCCAGTGACACAGGACCCCGCATAGTGGCCTCAGGGGGCATGTGGCCCTGAGACACCAGCCAGGTTTGGGGACACCATTGGTCATCACAGTTGGAGGGTGCTCTTGGTGTCTAGTGGGCACAGATCCCCCTACAATGTGCAGGTCGGCTCCAGACCAAGAGCTGTCCAGCCCAAACATCAGAGGGCCCTGACCTGAGTTGATGCAGATTTGGCTGACATGAAGATCACCTGTCACTAACTCCTGATGACCCTCTTGTGTGGCTGCAGATGGCAGGGGGTGGCAACTTATTCTGAATTACTGGTCACACTGACGTGGGCCGAATGCCCTGCTGTCCTTTCCTTTTGGCTCAGCATGCTGATGGCGGGGCGGGTCAAGCCGCGTTTTCCTGGGCAGGCCCGCACCTTCCTCTCACGTCTGGATGCAGAGTGTGAAGGGGCACCTTTTCCGTGGAACTTGTGCCCTAAGAGGCAGAGGTTTGTCCCAGACTGGAGGAAAAACTGGCCTGGTGTAGTTGTCGAGATATGTCACCCTGCTGTGAGCTGCAGATGTTTTAAGGGATTTTCAGGGGTACTTATGACTCTATGGAATGTCACCTATGATTATTGGGTGACTAAGTCCCAGTGCACAGGGTTGTGAAGCAGTCAGCATTACTCAGTACTCGGGCGGACCTTGACACTTGCTTGGTGGGTGCTTTCGGGTAGGAGAGAGCAAGAGAGAAGCCCAGTCCTTGAAGGGCAGACGCGGGCTGCAGGGGGCCTGCCCTGCACTGTCACAGGGTGCGGTGTGCTGGGCACAGAGCCACGCGCAGGTCTGTGCAGTGGGCGATGAGAGGCAGGCGCGGCAGATCTCAGGGCCGCCCACTCAGCCGAGCCCCTCGGTCGCCAGCCAACGCCGAGTGCCAGGGCCCGGGGCTCCTTCCTGTGGTTTCAGAGATGACATCTCAGAAGCACAAGTGGACCCAAAATAGGTCATGTGCACGGTTCAGAAGTGCGCTCCCGCGGGCCTGTCCCGTGAGGCTGCTGGGAAGAGGGGCTATTCGAAGACCTCTGTCGTTCTCATAAACGTCCTGCTGTCAGGACCAGCATGCGCTGGGAGCAGCTGCCGGCCTGGTGGGCGCTGGCTGGAGAGGAGGGGGCGTCCGCCTGCTTCTGCCAGGGGAGGGCGGCTTTCTGGGCAGAGCCGGGCAGCGGCGAGACCCTCGTAACAACACCAGCAAGCCTGAGGAGCAGGGACTGGTCTTGTTTTTGTGGGGTGGCTGGGGGCAGCCCTGCGTGGCTGTGCAGACCAACACCTGTCCCCAGCTTAATCACTCCAGCGTCTTGAAAAGGCATTTCAGATTTTTTTGAAGCTTCTTTCTTTCACGAGCACTCATCGAATGGTGCAAACGGCCTATCTGGAGGAACTCTTTGAAGGTATTTTTGAACTTCTTAATGCGCTTGTTATAAAGTTTGAAAGCGAGAAAACGGTCTACAGCTGTGGTGAAGCTCCAGACCTCTCCTGCCCCACCCATGCCCCATGCAGGGGCCACGCTGTCCCCAGCCACCAGTGCCTCCACCTCCGCGTGTCCTCTGCGTGGACTGTCTGGAAGTCTTCTGTGGGGTCTGTCTCTTCTCCCCCATCTGCTTATTTGCTCATCCAGCCATTTGTTGATGTCTACATGGACTCCTCGGATGTTCCCATGCGAGGCTTGCTTTGCTGAGACGTCCCTGATGTCCCTGGTCCTGCCACAGGTGGGCAGTGGTGACTGCACCTCATCCTGAGGACCCTTCCCCCCACTGTGTGCAGGCAGCTCCATCACCGGGTCCTGTGTCTTCCTCTTTCCACGGTCTCCCGTGTCTTCTGAGTGCACCCTCCAGTGCAGGCCCTGAAGGCAGGCTCCTGGCCACGTCCCCTGCCAGGACGCCAGGACCGTGCAGTGTCGGACTAGGGCTGGTCCAGAGGTGCCTGCTAGGGAGCAGTGTGTGTGCAGTCCACGGTGGCTTGTGAGGCTAGGCCTGACCTGACATCACTCGTGGGCTCAGGCTGGACTCACACTGTGCCAAAATTCATGGGTGTGTGTGGCCTTTTCCCTGTGCTGAGCCATCTCAGGAGAAGCAACATTTTCACTTCCAGAAATGTCTGTGCTTACCTTGTGGGGGGTACAGATGAGGGGCCCAGCATGGGTCAGAGGGCACCAAGGGGAACCTGTCCTGGGTTGATCCATTAACTGAGTCCCAGAAAGAGGGGGCCAAGGGTCCGAGGATGGGTCCACAGCATGTATCTGTTTGTGTCCAGGACAGTTTCTAAGTCAGGTGTGTGTCATAGGACAGGGTTGGGTGGCAGAGGAACCAGGGGCCTTATCGAGGACCCGGCTGTTCCTTACTTCTCAGATTCCATCTCGGGGGTGCGGGAATTCACGAGCAAGCTCATGAGGTTGAGGTCTGTGGGGCGAGGCTGCCGTGTCCATCTCACGACAACTCTGGGTCCTTGGCGTGGCCGGGCCTGCTGGGTGGGAGCCTCCAGGGTGGGGCTAGAACATCTGTGTTTACAACCAGGGCCCAGATGGCTCTGGTAATCGGTCAAGTTTGAGAAACACTCATTTTTTTTTTGTGAAGGAAAACCCTGATTCAATTAAGCAAGGCAAGAGGAATTAGCCAAGAGGGTAAAACCCGAAATTCCGCCACATCTGAGGGCGCTCGCATAGCCTGTCAGATGAAACGATTCTGTGTACAAACACAAAGCGCAGCCAAGCCCACTGCAGCCCTAAAACCTTCCAGATGTGCAAAAGCCTGAGCCGACCCGGCGATCTGCAGCAGTCAGCACAAGACACACGGCGCTGGGGCTCACGGGACCCACAACTTCCCTCCTAGTCATCTTCCTCAAGCGGTGGCGAGGGGCAGGACGCTTCTGGGAAGTCACCAGAGGATGTTCTGCTCTCTGGCTTCCGAGAAAATTCAGCATGGAATTGCCTGTCCTGAGCACTGAGTGTCCACATGCACACCCTCTGCGATCCAGCACGGCACCAGAGGTGTGACACCAACAGGAAGACAACCCGGTCCCTCTCTGTGCCAGGCACAACTCTCCTGCCTGGCAGACATCCATGCCCCATTTACAGAGAAGATAAGGTCAAAAACGGAAACACAGAACCATCGAGGGCATTCCTGGGAGTCTGAGCCAGGCCAAACACACGCGCAGGAGTGTCTGAAGCTCTCCACCTGTCTGCTGAGGACAGGAAGGGCACGGGTCTGTGGCCGGTCTGGGCTAGCGTTTGGGGTCAGAGACGGATGAGGATTCAGCTGGCCCGGGCAGGAGAGGGTGCTGAGGCAGAGGAGTTTGCTGCTTGAACGGGAGACCAGACTGCGTCCTGAGGACACGGTCCTGCAGACGGACATCATGTTCATCTTCTGAAGTAGCAGGTCATTTAAGTCTCCCATGACGGGTGTCATCAGTAAGCACTTTAAGCGTTCTAGATGCGGGTCAGTCTCTAAGTGTACTGTCCCCTTCCATCCTCACAACGATCCGTACAGCGGGTTGTTTATGGCCCATCTCACAGAGAAGGGGATGGAAACTTGCAGATGTGCAGTGCCTGGCCCGCGTTCAACTCGGCCAGTCCCATGCCAGTGGCTGAGACCCGTGTGTCTGGAGCACAGGCCCCCTGGCTGCCAGGTGTGGGGACTGTGGCTTTGTGTGCACTGCCTAGCACTCAGAGGACACCTTCGAGCTGTGCAGGGTCTGCCCAACAAGGCGCGGGACCCTGTGGGATTCTGGAGACGTAAGCGGCTTGTCCCTGCATTGTGTAATCGGCTGAGTCAGCCGGAGAGACCTGGGACATAGTGGTCTTTTCTTCTTCCTGGAAGGAGGAGGCTGGGGTGGCATTTCGGGGTGGCTCATGCTGCTTCTTAGGTTGGGTGGGTATAAGCAGAGACCCCCAGCTGGCCCTCCAGACCCTGCTGCCTCATCCCCCATGATGCCAAAACTCCTTCCCCAGCGCAGACCCACACCCCCACAAAGCTTTGGTTCTGCCATGTCTTCCTCACCTAAAGGGGCCTTAACGGGGCTAACGCAGCCCTTCGGTGTCCAGGGTCACACTGTAATTCGGCCCCTCAGTCTGATGAGAGGTACCGAGGTGCTGTACAGGATTATGGACACCAGTAGAAAGAGCCAAACACTGTGGCATGTCGGGCTGTCCAGGCACTAATCTAACCACGTGTGTGAGCTTGCCCCACACTGCACCACCAAAGCAAGTGCTGTGAGCACTATGATTCCCCTTTGCAGGTAAGGAAACCGAGGCCCTACAGGGCCGCGTCTCGGGACTCCTGGGCAGAAGGGCAGAGTGGCTACCCCACCAGGCCCTGAGTTTCTGAGCACTTTGCCGTCCTGCCCTCCACGTGCAAACTCCACAGTTTTGAAAAGCTCTTCTGAGGCCCCCCGCCCTGAGTTCACCTCCCCATCTGAGGCAGCTCTTTTGTGGGCACAAGCTCCTTGAGGCCCCCTGGGGCTTTCATGATGCCCTAACAGAGCCTATGTGTTAAATAAATAAATACCTGCAGTGGAGGCAGGAAAATTCTAAACTCTGTCTTGAATCTTCACTTAGCTTCACAATTCAGCTAAACTCAGATTGTTAGCAAAGAACTCTGTCGAAGTGTTAACTGAAGTTATTGCATTGCAGGATTGTGTCACTGGCAGAGATGCTGAGAAATGACTGGAACCAGGCCTGTCTCCAGGCAGGCTCCGCAGAAGGCCAGGCTAGAAGATGGGCAGGATTTTAGAGCAGAAATGACAGTTTTTACCTGCTGTCCTAGTCTGTCCCGTGCTGCTATAACAAAATGCCCAAGACGAGGTAATTCGTGAAGAACAGAAACTGATTCTCTCTGTTCTGCAGGTGGGCAGCCCAAGGTCGGGGCTCTGGTGCGTGGTGTCTGGGAGGGCTTTCTTGCTGAGTCCTCACACGGTGGGAGGCGGAAGGGCGAGAGAGCCCCTTCAAGCGGACGTTTTCACGAGGGTGGTGCCTTCATGGTCCACTTGTCTCCCGAAGGTCCCCCTCCTGAGGCTGTCGTGCTGGGGGCTAAGTTTCACCATGAATTTTGGAGGGGACACCGTCATTCAAACCACAGCATCTACAAACTGGCAAATATTTCCCTTTAGGGACAATATTCCCAAAGTTAGCAAGAGTGTGGGAGCCTCTTGACCTGCTGCGGTGGGGGACCCCCTCTCTGGGAAGCGATTTGTCAGCCCTTTTCCCACCGTGACAAGTGTATGGAACTGAGAGGTCAGGGAGGGTGTGAGGAAACAAGTACGTACACAGAGGCTTGGCAGCAGGATACTCACTGCAGTGTGCTTCATCAGAGGGAACATTTTGGACCAACAAAAGGAAATATTTAAATAAATTATGGCACAGTGATGTGACGAAACATGAGAGTCACTAAAATGTCATGACGTTCCGGGAGAAGAGCCTCCTGCCTGGTGAATACCCCAGAAGCCAACTGCCTGGGCTCCAGGGCCAGCCCTGACGCTCAGCTCTGTGTGGCCTTGGGAGAGTCACATCGCCTCTCTGTGTGGCAGGCCCCTCACCGGCCACACAGGCGTAGTAACTGCACCTGCCTTGCAGGCGGCTGTGATTGCTCAGCAGGTGCATAGCGTGCAGAATGGTGCCCTGCACACACTGCGAGCTGTGGCTACCCTTCATGGAGTGAAAACTCAGTCCATCAAACTGAGCATCTAACTGTGTTTTAAAAGGCCACACACTCATCCGTGTACATTAGGAGATCAGATACGTGGGACGACATAGGCGGACAGAGGAAAGGTCTAGGAAGGTATCCACGGCAGGTACCCCCGTGTGGTACCGTTATGGGATGTTTTCAATGCCCTTCTTTGTGGATCTGCGTCATTTTGTTTTTCTGCAAAGGACATTTTTTGTAATAATAAAAAATCGTCAGCACGAGTTCTTGTGAAAATGTAAAGACTGCACGCCAGCACTCGACACTGCCCCAGCAGACCCTTCCTCAGAAAGCAGGGCTCCCGCAGTGCTGGTCCCAGGGTCTCCTTCACCCGCCTGCTGACCGGTGGCCTGTGGCGCTCATCACTGTCTTCAGGTTGGGATTCTGTCCCTGAGCCACTTTAGTAATTTTCTTTGTTTTCTTTTCTTCCTGATTTTCTGCTTCCCTCCCTGCTCCCTCGCTCCCTCCTTCCTTCCGGCTATGCACAGCTTCTCTCTGATCACAACACAGCGATGCAGAAAGGGACAGACAAATGTTCCTCTTCTCTGCGATCCATGTGACATGGGGCACCGACGGATCTGTGCGGCCACGTTCCAACGGGACTAGTGAATCGTGTATTCACAGCGGCAACCTTTGCCAGATCCCAAACTGGAGACTATATGGCCAGCCAGGATTCGCCGATTATTTTGTGTCGCCTGTGGAGCTGCGGTGACTGGGCTTCCCGCTGTCTGAGGTCTCCTTGCCCCAGCCATCCTGCCCCTGCAGCAGAAGCATCTCTGCAGAGTGAGCCGGAGCCCTGTGGAGATGTACAGGGAGGCCAGCGTGCTGTGCCCCAGGAACGTCAGCTTCCGCCCCGTCTGACGAGCACTTTGGCAAGTGCACATTCAGAGTCCAGATGGAGACCAAGAGCATGTCTCTGATGGAAAGTGAATCGGGGATGAGCCCAGGGAGCTCTCGTTAGCTTAGATCTTGCAGAAGCCAGAGCACAGGAGGAGGACACCATCCACTGCAGGGTGACCACACACCATGGGCTGCCAGACCAGCCTGGTGGAACCTGCCATCTGCAGCTGTAGGTGAGATAGAAGCCGTGTACCAAGGAGACACACCTGGGCTTCCAGGATGACGTGGGCCCACATAACGTCACTGTCACGTGAACAGGGAAGTAGCCGAAACCATTTCATGGGTCTCAGGAGCAGAAACCTGCTCAGCGTGTCCAAGACCAGACAGAAGCCACGCTGAAATGCCATGTTTGGGTTTTCACAAGCCAGCTCTCCCAGTTGCCTCAGTTCACCTTCAGGGACTTTACGCTCCTGTGTAAACACGGCTGTGCCAACGTCTCTGCAAACCTGGATGGCCTGGTTCTCTTGTAGATGCTGCAGACCTGCATGCTATGACAAAGTTTAGGAACCTGAACTCAGGTGCTGGCCAACAGAGCCAAGGGGTACTGATCCAGGGCTGCTCTCTTCTCTTGCTGTCCCTGGGGTTAAGGCTCCAGACAGCAGACCCTCTCCAGGCATCACAAACACCAAAGAAGACAACTCGGCCGAATGCTGACAGCCCAGCATCCATCTCTGCCACTTGGATGCCCGCTGTGGTTTTTGGATCACTTCAAGTTCCTGAGTTTGTTTAGTGTTGGGAGTGGAGAGTCAGCCAGTCAGTGTCACTTGAATTCCTGGCATGTCACTGCCTTCTTCCTAGACATGCTCGGGGCTCTTTTCCACTAAACCAGCAGGGAAGATAAGGCTCTCACTGAGGCAGGGAGTCCAGAGTCCCCCAGCAGCCACCACAGTACCAGGCAGGTCTGAAGGAAACACTTTGGGTACCAGGAAGAAGAGACAGAGGGGAAGTGTATCACGGGCCCCCTAAACACAGGCCCAGTGGAATGTGGGTCCCCGCAGAACACAGCCTCTGTGGAATGAGGGCCTGCGTGGCTGCAGACTCTATAGAACGTGGCCCTCCAGAACACAGGCTCTGTGGACCACAGGCCCCCTGGAACACAGGGCTTGGTGGGATGTGTGGCTCCGTGGACTCAGGTTCATGGATGCATGCTATGTGGAATGTGGGCCACTCTCCCACTCAGCCACAGTGGCCACCTTTCCGCTGGGGATGTGCATCCTGCTGTAGTTAGGGCCACAGCTACTTCCTGTTGCCAGGTGTGTGCATCCACCTTCCTCACCTTAAACCCCTGGCCAGGGGCTCCTCTGCCCTCTCTCATCTTTGCCCATCCCTGGCCATTGCTAGAGGCTTCTGCACAAAAGGCTTGACTGGATAACGTGCAGGGCCAGGCCCCAGGGCCCTCCCTTCCTGTACGACCTGGAGTGTGTGGCTCCAGGTGGTTCCCTGACCCCGTTCATTGTCATCGTGAGTGTCTTGAGCTGTGCAACTCGCAACCTGCAACTTGTGCAGTGCTCGGGTGGACTCCTGTGCTTCCTGAGTGACTGGCCTGTGCAGAGCTGGGCTCTGTCGCCAGCACCACCTCCCGTTGCTGCGCTGTGAGTCTGTGCAGCATGGACACTCCCACCCAGGCTGTTCTTGTCAACGTGGAAGACGCCCACCAATTTGGAACCGATTGTTTAGCCACAAATGAAGTGCAGTGAGGTCAGACCCACATGGAGCTCAAACTCGGACCCCCAAACAAGGCAGCCAGTGCAGAGTGGCCGAGCTGACCGTGGGGACGCTGCCTTTTGGATAAGTCACCATGAGATTGTTTCCCAGGTGGCTTTGCCAAGGGGAAGGGGCAGCGTCTCCCGAGGGCCATCCACAGCCTCACTCCTGCCCTCTGTGCTATGAATACTCCTCGCAGGGATGACACGCCAGCCTCTATGCTGTCCCTCAGTCTAGCGGGCCTACTCCAGACCCGTGTGCAGTCATGTGAGGCTGGGCTGTCTGGACGTGTGTAGGGGAGATTTGGGGAAAGTGAGTGGCACCTGAATGAACACACAAGAGGAGCAATGGGTCCCAATGGGTGACACGTGACGCTGGGACCACCAGTGTCCATCCATCCTTGACCTCAGGTCAGCATCTTAGCCATGAGACTGCGGAGCCACTGTTCCAGCTGTGCTGTCACCACCTATCATGACATTTGCTCAGTGACACCGTCTCACAGGCTGGCTGATTTGACAAACATGTCAATAAAGGAAATCAGGCCATCCAACCTCTGCCATCCTAGCACCGAGGACACATCGACTGTCCTCTCTTATGGGAGTTTCTGACCATGTGGTGAGTGTGGCTCAGCAGTGACCGTGACTCAGCAGTGACCGTGACTCAGCAGTGACCGTGGCTCAGCAGTGACCGTGGCTCAGCAGAGACTGTGGCTCAGCAGAGACTGTGGTTCAGCAGCGACTGTGACTCAGCAGTGACCGTGGCTCAGCAGTGATTAACCATGGCTCAGCAGAGACTGTGGCTCAGCAGTGATTGTGGCTCAGCAGTGACTGTGACTCAGCAGTGACCGTGGCTCAGCAGTGATTGTGGCTCAGCAGTAACCATGGCTCAGCAGAGACTGTGGCTCAGCAGAGACTGTGGTTCAGCAGCGACCATGGCTCAGCAGAGACTGTGGCTCAGCAGTGACCGTGGCTCAGCAGTGATTAACCATGGTTCAGCAGTGACCATGGCTCAGCAGAGACTGTGGCTCAGCAGTGACCGTGACTCAGCAGTGACCGTGGCTCAGCAGTGACCATGACTCAGCAGTGACCATGGCTCAGCAGTGATGGAGGCTCAGCAGTGACCGTG
>NW_007735501.1:82041-92648 GCF_000696425.1 Galeopterus variegatus | reverse complement strand
ACCTGATGACATGGACTTGGCAGGTATGTGTGATCTCCAACTGAATGTTGGAGACATTTTGCGTGGTTACAGGCCATTCTTACATTCCAAACTGATCTCTGCATCTTTATATTTGATAAACATGTTTCTCCTCCTTTATAATTTAATGTAATTTACAGTCTTCCAAGTTATAGAGTTTGGAAGTTGTCTTAACTGATCCTGCTCCCTCCCCAACACTCATATTTAATATTTAATTAATCAATTTTTCACTTCCTAAGTCACTGGCAGACAGCTTTGTTGGTTTACATCCTACAAAGACTTACTCCAGGCATTGTTTTCTTTATTCTAATATTTTGAAAAATATCTTCACTGATCAAAAAATTTTGGTTGTCTCTTGAAAGTAGCCCTAGTGTTGTGTACTTGAAACACAAAGACAGATATCAGAGTCACAGATCTACAAGTATTTACTGAATATTCCTTGGGAAATAATATAAATTCGCTGAATATCATATTCTTCTTCTGAAAACGTGGAGGCAATATTAACTTTTATTATAGGTTGCACTGCATGTGAGATTATCCAGGAGCATCTAGAGCATATGGACATTCCAAAAGTTGTAGTGGAATCCGGACTCTTCGTTTTACTCTTTGAGGATAGGACTTTGATCTATCAGTTGTCCAATTAGAAACTCAAACTTTTACCAAGTTAATGGTAATATTTAAGGCTTGTTTCCAAACTTCCTTACCACATCATCAATTTCTCACTATTGAACTTTAAACCAGATTTAATGAGACTTTTAACACTTTAAGATGCAGGAAATGACACACAATTAAAAGACTGGTATTCTAGTACCCATCTCTAGCTGAGGAAGATAAGAAACCTGTCTTTATGATCAGGCAAGACAGGCACTAATGTGTGGGGAAGGGAAAAGGTGAAGTCACTCTTTTCAACTGAAATTCACAGAGAGCACATGTCCCCAGAAGAACAGGAGTGGGAGCATGTCAGAACTCCATTTCCAGAGGAACTCAGATAATAGTCATTTGTATTCAGCTCACCTAACTCTGTGCCAAGAAGTTGTGTTCAGGGATATATATTGCATGAAGGTTGGTTGAATTTCAGTGAGGTCTTATCATGTTCTCTGTGATAAATGTTTAGTTTCTATCTCATCTTTTAGAGCCCGCTCTAAGGCCAGGGTAGCTTATATTTAAATTCCTCCATGGTCCTTAATATATCAGGAAGGATACATGCTCCCTGATATTGATCTCTTTCTGATATCCATCTGAGTACAGACTATTTCTCCAAACTCTCTTTATTTGTAGTCCAATACTGAGAAAAGTTTGATTCTCTCTATGTATCTACGTATCTATCTACCTACTGTAAATGTAGAGAAACACCCACACCCATGTATACACTATAGAACTAACTTTGGCTTCCCTTTGTAGCTAGCTCTTAATAATTAACTAAGCTTGTCTTATGAATGGCTGATTGTCACATGCTGTCTCTCCCAATACATCTCTCAAAGACCACATCATAGAATGGAAACCAGACAAGACCTTAGTGCCATAGATAATGGCAGAAAACAGCTGTCTGTCATGCTTGAAGACTTTACAACCTGTCTCCTCAGTACATCTACCTATATAAACCCCAGCCATCCATGGATTGGGGAGGCAGTTGGGACTTTACCCTTTGTCTCCCAGTTGATGACTTCCAAAATAAAAACCATTTCCTTTAAGTTCTATCTGTCCAGTTTGATTGGAGAGCCTATAACTGCAAGCACAAGGACTAAATAGGTCAGGGATTACCCCAACTAAGTCAGCCTCTCATATGTCGCCACCACCTACCTGTGTTTAACCACCTACCTATCTGTTTACCTACCTATTTATCTACAAATAACTGATTAACAAGTTGTATAGTAAAACAGCTTATCTTTGCTATATTTTTAGGCCAAATGTTTATAGGTAATATCCTGGCCAAGTGTTCATTTCTTCATATATATATGATATGGAGAGAAATTTGCTTTCTCTTTTATTCAAATGGCCTTTCACCACACTTTCTCATGGAGGGTGACAGTGAGAGGAGAAAAGGTGAGGAGTTCTGGTGGATATAGAAAATCCTTTTCTTCTTATTCCATCTCATGGTTACCAAATGATCATTCTCATGAATTCAGAGCACTGAGATTAGATAATGGGGATTTTTATTACGAAACAATGCTTATAAATCATACCAATCTCAAAAAAATATCAATTCTCCTTTTAATTGAGCTCTACTTATATGGCATGTTCTTTCACTGGACTTGTGTCTGCTATTGTGAGGATTTCTGATCCCATAGATCTTTTCACTCAATGCCCCTGATATTCTTTCAGTACCTCACAACTATCTATGATTTCCACTTGCTACATATGTCAACTGTCTTTATTTCAAAAAAGCTCAGCTATGGTTACAGTTGTATTGAATCCAAACCATTGCAATTTAACTCAAAATTAAATGAAATATCACATGACATGATCTCAATAATTACAGGGATAGTTAAATGTACTGCATGATGAAAATAAGTCAATATTCATTCTTTGAGAATTTTTATAACTGCAAGAGGACTTAGATATCATGTAAATATAGAACATTTTTATCACTACAAATACCCTTTATGTTGCCCTTTTTTAGCAATGTCCACTCTTCCCACAACCCTTGTCAGCATCCTGCAGTCACTCACTTATATAATATGCTTGAAATGACAAAATTATACAGTATGTAGCCTTTTTGGACTGGTTTTTTTCACTTCGCTTACTTGTATGGAGATTCATACAGGATGTGCACATATCATTAGTATTTCCTTGATTGTATTTATTCATGCCTTTTGTCTCTTTTCTAATTGACTGTGTGTTAGAGTTCTCTAGAGAAAAAGAACCCTACATGCAAATACCTATACAGATACATGCACACAGACAGACACACACACACACAAGTATGTATACATATAAAGGGAAATTTATTATTAGGAATTGGCTCACATGATTATGGAAGTTGAGAAGTCCTATAATCTGCCATTTAAAAGCTGGAGACACAGGAAATCTGATGGTGTAATTCAGTCCAACTCTGATGGTCTGAGAAACAGTAGCACATAAGATATAAGTTCTAGTCAAAGGAAGGGCAAGATGATATGAGATGTTCCTGCTCAAGCAATGAGGTATGAAAAGAAGGGGCAAATTTCTCCATCCTTAATCTTTTGTTCTATTCAAGCCCTCAATGGATTGGATGACACAAAACCACATGGGGAGGGCAATCTACTGAGTCCACCATTCAAATTCTTATCTCATCCAGAAACACCCTCAAAGACACATCCAGGAGCAATATTTAATCTGGAAACCCTGTGACCCACTCAAATTCACATGTAAAGTTAACCATCACAGCTGTTTCTTTGTTTTTCACTTTCTATCCTGAGAACATTTTATGCATTCTGCACATATCTTTTTATTATTTATTTATTTATTCATTCATTCATTCATTCATTCATTCATTCATTCATTCATTTGTCTTCTCACTTTAGGTTTAATTTGTCCTACTTTTTCTAGGTTCTTTAGGTAGGGGATTAGATTATTGAATTGAGGTGCTTTTTCTATTCTACTGTATACATCTAGTACTATAAATTTCGCTTCTAGCATGTTGTGGTTGGGTCCAGCTAATTTTAACATGTTCCATTTTCATTTTCGTTCAGTTCAACATAAATCTTTATTTCCCTTGAGACTTCCTCTTTTGCCCATAGATTATTTAGAATCATTTAGGTTAGTTAACAAGGATTTAGAGACTTTCCTGTTATTTTGTCATTATTGTTACTGATTTCTAGTTTAATTCCATGTGTTTGGAGAGAACAATCTGTATAATTTCAATTATTTTCAAATTGTCAGTGCTTGTTTTATGGTACAGGACATGGCCTATCTTGATAAATAGTCTGTGAGGATTTGGAATGAATGTGTAGTCTCATTTTGTGTGGAATGTTCCATTAAAGTTAGTTAGATCCTGTTGGTTGATGTTGTGTTAATTTGTGAATATCCCTGCTAATTTTCTAGTAGTTTTATTTATTTTTGAAAAAGGATGTTGAGAGGAGCCAAGAGCAGCTTCCTCCACCTGGAAGCAGACAGGCAGCAGAGCACACCCATGGTCTTAAGCAGGAGATGAGAGAACCCCCTCTGCCTAGAAGCATGCAGGCAGTGGATCATGCCTGAGGTCCTAGGAAGAAGCAAGGGCAGCCAACTCTGCCCAGAAATAGGCAAGTGATGGAGCATGCCTGAAGTCTTAGGCAGGAACTGAGGGTAGCATCCCCTGCCCAGAAGCAGGCAAGGAGCATGCCATAAACACTGCTTCCACATGAATAGTCCACCTCAATCACCACCACAGTCATGGCTGCTGCAAAAGTGGCTTAACACCACAGTAGTAGCCACCGCTACTGTGCAGGTGGTCTGCCAGACACTTGATTGCATTGACACAAGGAAAATCATCAGTGGAGACCAGAGAAAGAAGAGGATGTCTCTCTCCTAAAAGTCCACTCCAGAGTAATAGAAGCAGCAACTGCTTTACCAAATGACCAGACATCAACATAGCGATACTAGAAATATGAAAACTCAAGAACATATGACACCACCAAAAAATACAATAATTCTCAAGTACCAGAACCTATATAGCAGTGTATTAGTCCTTTTCTGTTGCTAATAACAAAATACTTGAGACTGGATGATGTATAAAGAAAACACAATTTATTGCTTACAGTTTCTGAGGTTGGGAAGACCAAAGTCCATGGAACACACCTGGTGAGGGCCTTGGTGCTGGAGACAGAGTATCACATTGTGAAAATGGTGGAGCAGAGAGACCAAAACAGTTCCTCATGCACTCTCCTTTTAAAGCCCTCAGAACCACACCACTGACCACTATTATTAATACATTCACTATGGCATGGTCCTACAATCTAATGACCTCTTCAAGACCCCACCTTTCAATTACCATAACAAGATCTCCCATCCTCTCAACATTGTCACAGTGGGAGTCAAGTTTTGGGGAAATAGTCAATCCAAGGCAAAAGGGAAAACCTTGAAATATCTGAAAAGGAACTCCAGGCAATAATTTTAAGGAAACTCACTGAGATACAAGAACACTCAGTTAGACAATACAGTGAAATAAGAAAAAAAAAATCTGGGATATGAAAGAGGAAATTTACAAAGAGATTAATACCTTAAAAAAGAATATAGCAGAACTCCTAGAAATGAAAGTAACTCAATGAAATAAAAAACACATCCAAGAGCTTAAGCATCAGGCTAGAACAAGCAGAAGAAAGAATTTCTGATCTTGAAGATAGCCTTTTCAAAATAACCCAGGTTGACAGTAAAAGGAAAAAAGTATTTTAAAAAATAAAGTAAATCTAAGAGAGCTAGCAGACAATCTTAAACTCACAATATTTGAATCATGGTTGTTCCAGAAGGGGAAGAGAAAGGAAAAGGCATTGAACACCCAGCAAGGTTATCCTTCAGAAATGAAGGAGAAATAATATATTTTCCAGACAAACAATAACTGGGGGAGTTCGCCACCACATGAACAGCCTTGCAAGATATCCTCAAGGGAGTCCTGCATTAGGTATCCAAAAAATGATAATCACTCATCTTACTAGCTACAATTGTGTTCAAACTCTCTGTTTTCTACATACTTCAGTCTTGGTAGGTGGCATGTTTCTAGAAATTTATTCATTTCATCTAGATGATCTAATTTGTTGATGAAAAAATATTCATATTTTACTATTATAACCCTTTTGGTATTGTCTTATAACCCATTTGGTTTCTGAAAATTTGGTTGTAATGACCCCTCTTTCATTTGTGATTTTGAGTCTTCTCTGTTTTTTCTTAGCCCATCTAGGTAAAGCTTTGTCAATTTTGTGGATGTCATCAAAGTACCAACTTTTGGTTTCATTGATTTTCTTTATTTTTTCTATATCTATTTCTCTTATATATGTTCTAATTTTTATTATTTATTTCCTTTGCTAGGTCTGGGCTTAGTTTTCTCTTCATTTTCTAGTGTCTTAAGGTGCAAAGGTGGTTGTTCATTTGAGATATTTCTTTCTTATTAATGTACGTATTTACACTAAATATATTTCTCTTTTACCAAAAATAAATAAATAACTAAATAAATATCTGACTAACTAAATAATATATAATCTACTTGTCCAGAATTAAAAAAAGAAGAAAAGCAAAAGAATATTGAATTCTTAAAGTTCTGTTTTCAAATATTTTGCAGCTGTGTTGTTTTGTGCATATACATTGAGGATTAGCATATGTTCTTAATGGAATACCCCTTTTCTCATTGTATAATATCTTTTGGTATCTCTGGTCATTTTATTTGCTCTGAAATCTACTTTATCTGACATAGCTACTCCTGCTTTTTTAAAGGGATTTTTTTTTATCCTCTTACTTTAAACCTACCTGTATCACTATACTTAAAGTGAATTTCTTTTACACAGTATATAGTTGGGTGATTTTTTTTTTAAATTCACTCTGTTTATTTACTTCGTATTTTAGACCATTTACATATAATGCAATTATTAATATGTTAGGGCTTAAGGCTGCCTTTTTTATTTATTTATTGTTTATACTCTCTGCTTTTTGTTCATTGCATTTTTAATGCTTCTTTTTGGGTTCTTGAACAATTTTTATAATTTCATTTTGACTCATCTATAGTGGTTTTGAATGCATGTACTTACATATCACTTTTACTGGTTGCTCTGTATATTACATTATATATACATATTTTCACAATCTTCTGGTGCCATCATTTTATTATTTTGAATAAAGTGTAGAAATCTGACTTCCATTAATATTATTTTACCCTCCACATTTATAATATACTTATCTTAAACATTTCTTTTATATACATTTAAAATCACATCAGTGTTTTAATTTTGCCTCAGCTGTCAAACATAATGGAGAAAACACAAGAGGAAAAGAAAAGCCCATTGTATTTACCCATATTTTCCTTATCATATTCTTCTCTCTTTTTTGATATCTCAGATTCCCTCTTTTATTGTTTAACTCTGTTTAGGAAAATTTGTTTAGATATTCTTGTAGAGCAGGTATTCTGTTGCTAAACTCATAATGTTCTTTATCTGAGAAAGTTTTGAGTTTCCCTTCGTTCCTAGAGGATATTTTTGCTCAATATAAGTTTCTGGGATAACACTACTTTTAGCATGTGAAAGATAGTGTACCACTTCCTTCTGTCCTCTATTGTTTCTGATGAGAAATTGCTATATTTCTAATAGTTTTTCTCCTATACATAGGAGATAGATGATATTTTCCTCTGGCTGCTTTTATGACTTGTCTCTTTCATTTTAAGAAGTTTAACTGTTGTATAACTCTGCATGGATTTTGGGGGGTTTATCCTTTTTGGGATTTACTCAGTACCTTGAATCTGCAGAATTATAAATTATATCAAACTTGCATAGTTTTGACACTATTTCTTTCGGTACTTTTTTACCCCCAAACCTTTTCCTTCTCTTCTTTTAGTACTGTGATGACATGAATGTTTGATCTTTTGTTACAGTCCCAAAGGTCCTTAAGGCTCTATTTTTTTTTTTTTTAAGTTAGCTTTCTCCCTGTTGTTTAGATTTTGTAATTTCTCTTGTTCTATTTTCCAGTTCACTAATTATTCACTCTGTCCTCTCTTTTGTGCTGTTGCGCCTATCACTGAGTTTCTTATCTTGGTTGTTGTACTTATTGGTTCTTGAATTTCATTTTTTTTTTCTCCTTTATAACTTCTATTTAATTGATGAGACTTTGGGGTTTTTTTTACTGATACTTTTTATTTCTTCATTTGTTTTAAATATGTTCAAAATTGCTTGATCAAGCAGTTTTACCATAGCCGCTTTAAAATTTTTGTGTGATTATCTCTGATATATCGTTATTTTCATCATTTTTTTTCCATTTAGTTTGAAATCTTCCTCATTCTTTGCATAAGTGATTTTAAAATTTGAAATGCGTATATTTTCATATTTTGTTGTGTAACTCTGGATATTATGTAATCCTTCTGTTTTAAGTGATTTCCTCTGATAATTCTCCAACTGGGGAAGTTAAATTGCTACTGCAATGCAGGGGTGGGACTCCAGGTTCCCAAAATGGTCTTCACTGATACACTGGGAAGGAAGGTTTTATTACCATCTGTCAGGGATAAAACCCCAGATGCCTTCTTGGCCTCTCATACCATTCCACAGGAATATTGGGGTGAATTATTATAACCTCACAAGGAGGGAAGTGTGGGCTTCCCACTTGATCTTTGCTAGTGTGGGTGGTATTGGTGCCACAGTTATTCCTACAATGTTTTGCTGTTTTGACTTTTGCTAAAATTTGTCTGTCATTGTAGTCTGCCACTTTCTTCATCCTGTGGCTAGAGAAAGGATGTTCTTCTTGGTGTTTTTCCATCTGTGCCCATTGGCATTTCTGGGTTGCCCGTTTCTTCATTTCCATGTCTGGGATATATGAAGCAAAAAGAAAACCAAAGGAACTCACTCTGTGTTCTTCAGATCCCAAGGGTATTAGCTCATCAACCTGTCTTCTTTTCTTCCCTTCAGTTTTCATAGTCTTATTATAACTTAATAATATTTTCATATTATTATTATAGTCTTGTTATTTACGTGTAGTGTTCAGGGTTTTCAGCTGTACTTAACAGAAGTATCAGCAAAAGTATGTCTATTTTATTTTCCTTGAAGAAGTTCATCTATCCAATAACGTTTTTCACTTTTTTTTCTTTTTTTCTTTTCTTTTAAATCAGGGAGTCTATGAAGATATTTCAAAAAGTTCACAGACAAATAGAATTAAAAGATAATGTGAATATTTCCATGAAATTTTTGAAGAAACTTCATGTTATGATTGCTGAAATGTCATGTAAATCAATCCAATTCCCTTAGTTTATTTGTCAGGTTATCTTGATTAATATATAATTATAATTGAGAACTGGATTAGAATAATTTACCATGGGGCTCCTTGGTACCATGTTGTAAGGACATTTGAGAAAGGGAATTCCCATAAAAGTCCCGTGACCTTTAGACCAGTTATCCCGTGTAGACCAGAGGATGATTTCCCCTGGGTCTTCTGGCTTAACCCCACACCAACCTATTTTCAACCCAGATTCAGTGGCCAAGACACTTGATTAGTGATTCCAAACTGTACCTGTAGCAGTGTGAAAAATGGTAACCTCTTTGAATTTAGGTGGCCTGCTCATTCATCTTTTGAACGTCCACTCTGCTTGAAAGGGTGGAAGAGAATCGGTCCGCTATCATTCAGTTCCAGTAGTTTAAGTTACTTTGTATGTTTTGATAAACTCCTATCCTTCAGACATTGCCTCTTACCCACTATTGGTCTTCAAGATAATGTCTAAGTATATGAGAAAGAAGGCTTTCAGAACCCCAAATCAGAGAAAAAGAGGGGCTTTTTGTCTCGAGGTGTCTTATCCTGACCTATACTTGCCTTAATGTCTTAGTCGATACCCCTTCTTTCTGGATGACAGTCATCCTGGTGACCTTTCTAGCCAAAGACTAAGCATGATGACCTTGAGATTAATCTCCTCTCACTGATGGGACCCTGCTCTTCTGTGCCAAGAAGGTTTCAAAGCGATACATAAGGGCACCAGGCACTCACTCAGACCGAACTTCATTTTCATCCAATCCACTGTCCAAGCTCTGTCCTGCCACTCAGGGACACAGGCTCACTTCTCACCCACTTTGAACCATTCCCTGAGTGACTCACCAGCCACTTACCTTGCTTTTGTTTGTTTGTTTATTCTTTTCCCAGCAATAGGACACCTGGAAATTCCTTGATATCTTTCACACTCACAGGAGCTAGTGTGACATAAACACTCAAATATGAGCTTTTTTGTTTGTTTGTTTGTTTTTTTGGCGAATCATATGGTCTATGGGTACTTGCCATGGGGTCCAGACAGAAGCTCATCACAAAATTATTGGCTCTTGGCTTTACTCTTTCCCCACTGAAGATAATATAGGCGCAGAAGGGATTACAGGATTCATTACATCACCTGCTTTCATACTCATTTAGTTATTTTTTGTTTAATACTCTGGAGATGGAAGATCCAATTTTCTCTACTCCTAGTTAACAACCTGGGTATATAAAATTAACACTTATGAGGTCTGGATTTTCATATGTAAAAAAAAGGTCTAACTAATTTGGAAAATCCAGTTATCTCTCATCAGGGTTTTCAAGATTTTCAGATCTGTTTAATTGCTTTGGAAATTAAGAGTTATTCAGGGCCTCTTTTCCAGGTCAGATTTTCTTTCTCCTTCACTGAGCAGCAAAACCAGGGGATATCTTTGAATGCAATGTACTTTAGGTGGTAAATAAAGGGAAAAAAAGGTAATAGTTACAACATACATTCCCATTATATCTGTCCCACAACTTTGTAGTAAATTTCCCATTTTGAATAAAAACATGACATTAGTGTACGAGATTCTCTTTCTCATAACCCTACCAAAATATATCAATGGATCTTCAAGGACAAACTGTGGAGATCAAATCCACCATATAACCTGAAAATAGGCTAGAATCTTTTATGGTGGGACTTTGTTCACCAAACATAGACCCAGAGTCTCACC
>NW_007735501.1:80145-81395 GCF_000696425.1 Galeopterus variegatus | reverse complement strand
CTTAATAAATTCTTCAAATGAATAAGAAATAAATAATTGAACACAAACTTTGAAAAGAATTTGTCTCATGCATCTCCAAGATCTGCAAGTTTCTATTTGATGCCGTCTCTACAGCTTCAGCTCTCAATTCAA
Organism: Galeopterus variegatus; assembly: GCF_000696425.1. NCBI lineage: Eukaryota > Metazoa > Chordata > Mammalia > Dermoptera > Cynocephalidae > Galeopterus > Galeopterus variegatus. Next base: position 81,263 of record NW_007735501.1, on the reverse strand, counting down.
ATGTTATACTTCCTATTTTTCTAGTCTTATTCTCCGTTTCTCACAAATGTATTCATTGGCTTAATTTGTGGACAATACAAAATTGAAATATTCTTTATTCAATTATTTTTTTCTTTTGGGTAGAGAGGCTCATGAGAGGCAGTGTTACTATTCTCACCCTGGAAATGAGGGGTTGAATTTTACCAGAATCCAACAACTCAAAATAGACTGAAAAACACAGAACACCAGAAGAGAACTGTATGCTGCCAATTCTGGTCTTTAAAACTTGGCCAAGTGTTTAAAATTCAGATGCCTCTGCTTGCTATTTTTAAGAAAATGTTCCAAAGCTGTGCCTCATTTTTCCCATGTGTATGTTTATGAATATGCTGCTTTGTTATTGGAAAGCATCTTAGAGCGTAGTTCTTTCTGGATGACAAAAACAAGTTTACATCGATGAGAATGAAAAAGGGTACTTTTAAGGGTGGGTTAACTGAACCATCTTGACTATTTGGCACCCTGGAATTTTCATTTATAATAAGCACCCCAGATGCTTTTTAGGTCAGAATCAATCACTGCATATTTATTGAAAATATTTTTCAAATTCACATTTAGTTTTTCGATTCTTTATACCATTATAAAGCCACCTTAACACTTCACTCTTTTTATTTTCTCACCACCAAATCCTTCTCTCTCTAGCACCCAACTATCTGGAGTAGAAAGCCAACATTTCAAAAATCTCTGCAAATAGCTTCATAATACGAAGGAGATAGGTCTGGGTTTATTTGGAGTTATGAAAATGATCGCTTTTATATTAAATGTATCAGTTTATTGAAAATCTTCTCTATACAGTTTAACAATGGGACCTATAAAAATTGACTTTTTAAATAAAATTGTAATATTGCCTACCTACTCCGGGAATGTGATTAAAATAATATATAAAGCTTCAGATATAAAGAAACTTAAGAAATTAACCTTGCCCATTAATAACTCAGATAATTGTGGAAAATAGAAAAATATCTAGAAAAATTAAAAATTTCAGTGCTTATTACCAAAATTATAAGCACTCACTCTGAGGCAATTATGGTAGGCAGGAAGGTATTTAGTAAGTGGAGTTACAATAGAAGTAGATAAGGAAAATA
>NW_007735501.1:76605-78214 GCF_000696425.1 Galeopterus variegatus | reverse complement strand
CTATAGTACAAATAAAGAAGTATTGATCCAATATCTATTATATGCTATGCAGGATACTCGGAAATGACAAAACATCATAAGCTTTCACATTTTCAGTAATACTCAGTTCTGGTCACTTGGTCTCAAGGGAATTCTGCAGGGAAAATATATATGCACAGTTTTCTAGCTATAGACTATATAACTAAGAAGCATTAGTTTTCTTGGAAAGTGTAAAGTTGGGATAGGAGCTACTAGAATCATTGTCCTAGGCTTTGTCATCATCTTGCTGGATTTGGTATTACTCATTTAATAAATGTTAACTCCAGTGCTTAAGTTAAAATAGAAATTATTTAATCAAGATAATTACAGTTATTTAAAAATTACAGTTATTTTGAAGTTATGAAGACTCCTCAGTTGAAGAATAAACTTTGGACCAAAAATAGCTGGTAAACAGAAACTTCATATATTGCTGAGAGAAGATTTTGCTAATATTCAACCTCTAAAATTTTATAACTCTTAGCATCTCTGACATTCATTTCAAATGCAATAAATTAAAATGATTTCATGTCATAACAGAAGGAATTATCTTAAATAGTTCGCTACTTCAATCACCTTAAACACTGAAAATTCAACTAAACAAACTCATACCAAAACCTTATATACTGCAGCAACTCTAGGCATAATAAAGACTGAAATCATTAAAAGTTTAAAATTAAATATGATGTAAAAATTAAAAAGAAAACTTACATAAAGTATTTTTTGCTATACTGATAAAAATTATTTTCTTAATGGATTCTCNGAAAACTTACATAAAGTATTTTTTGCTATACTGATAAAAATTATTTTCTTAATGGATTCTCCTCTCTACCATTTTTTTTAAAATTTGGAACATGTATTAGAGGGATTGTTATTTAATTTTGAGACTGAGATTAATAAATTTAAGCAAAACGTCACAATATATTCCTTGGTACCCTTAGACACCAATTCCCAAACTGAGATTCTTCCAACTGGTCCTTTGAGTTAATTCCTCTTTTCATGAATTTTAATTTCTTCTCCCTATAGACATAAACTGAGGAAGATCTCATAATAAAATCTTTAGAAGCATAACTTTATTTATTTATTTATTTAAAAATTTTTTTAGTACGTAAAATTTTATTTTGTTTATCTTTTAATTTTTAAAAATTTTTTATTAATATTAATTTTTTACATTCTATGATGTTGTTGTGGAGCAGTTGGGAGGATGGGAGAGAGGGGAAAGGGGAAGGAAATGGGATGGAAGAAGGAGGAAGGAGGAGGGGTAGGATGGAGGCCTGTGGCATCCCCCACATTCCCACAGGGGTGACCAGGGGGCTTCCAGTGGTGACTTGGTCATTGCTGGGCTGGGTGCAGTTGTCAGGGGGTGTCAAAAGCACTTACTCCACACCACCTCAGCTCAGGAACCTGGGGCCCTTCTTACTGTGGCTCAGTGGTTGTAGCTGGGCTGGTTTCAGGTGTCAGCAGGGTGTGGCCAAGGACCTTGGCCCCATGCTTGGGACTGGTTGCAAGTGTCGGGGGACATGGCTTAGGCCGCTGGCCCTCCCCACTTTCTGGCTTGGTAGCCCAGGGGACGTCTGGTCCTTCTAGATGTTAT
>NW_007735501.1:74025-74700 GCF_000696425.1 Galeopterus variegatus | reverse complement strand
GGCTTCTAACGTATGTTTGAAAGCTAGCCTTTTATAGAAATTTTAATGTGCTCAAAGCACACAAACATTGCTGCCAAAGACTCAGGATCTCCTTTGTAAGAGAATAATAATTCAAACAACCCTAGTATTCCTCAGTTCACTCTAATGAAATGAAGTGTCTTCTTTCTTCCCTAACTTGTGATAATTCCCATGGATATTATATGGTGATAATAATCAGTGATAATAAACAACATAATGTTTATAGGTCCTTTTCTTTGAGTGATCCATGACTAACATTTGCTTTTGACTTATGGAGGCAAACATTAGATAAAATGGTGGCACTGCCAATGACAAGTGATAATCAAAGCTGATGTTTATTATAATGCCATTCAGCCTGTGAACAAGACAAAGGTGAATCAAAAGAAGATCTTCTCAATTTAATACCTCTCCCTTTGATACTTTTTAAATTACTAAAACATCAGGTCCAGCCCAGAATTTGCCAATTAGTAGGTATGAGTTTATAATTAAGTCATTTAATCTTTAATCCCCAATATTTTCATCTGCTGTGAAACAGAGATAATACTTACTTAACAGTATTTGGCAAAGAGTAATCGCTCACAACCACTGTGAAGATGGCCCTCTAGCCACTTGAGTGCTTGTCACAAGTAGAGTCACCAGTAGAGACCAAAGAAAAGA
>NW_007735501.1:71509-73520 GCF_000696425.1 Galeopterus variegatus | reverse complement strand
GAGTAACCATTACTCTTTCAGAGGGAGAGAAGAAATCTAGGGTAATTAGAGGGGGGAGGGAAAGAGAGGAGGATGGGAAGATTGGACAAGGGGCATAAAGAATAAGTGTGATTTGTAACAATATATATGCTAGTAATATTAATTTGATCAACATATGTCAATGTTGATCCCCCAAAATAGGTATAATCAATTATGATTCACTAAAAAAAAGAAAAAAAAAAGGAGTAATCACTCAAAACACTTTGGTTTTATTTCCATTATTCAAGGCTACCATTCATATTAATCTAGTTTCTCTAACGCACATTTTCAAGGTATAGATGGGTTATGCTGAAGTGGATAACACAGGAGTGAATTGCTTCACACTCAAGAAAGCACTTACAACATTTTTATTTCTTCCAAAAGTTTTATGGATTAAGTAAACCCTACCTACTAAGTTATAACAATAATGATCCCCAAGTAAATATAAAATAAATGCTTCCTTTTGATTCCCCTTGCTATTACAAGAATTAAGCTGTTATATATACCCTTCATTCACCTACTAGAGTGTAGTTACTTTGAAAAAATGCAGTCTTTCCTCAATCTTCAGCCCTTTCCCATATCTTTTGTCATAAATTAAAAGTTCACCAACTCTCCAAAGTCTAATTCAAGTGTTGCAATATCTATAAAGCCTTTGCAACTAATAGAGCCAAAGTATATTTTCCACTTTAAATTTTTATAAAATTACAGATGGTAGCATTCATTTTGAAATTTAATTACTTAATGTGTAAATATATATTCTCCCAAGAATCTGATCTCTGATCTTAAGAAAAGGACAGTGTTTGACAGAAACTACATGCATAGTGAAAACCTGTTAATTAGATTTTATATCAATCTGAGATATAAACTACTGAATTATATTGCACCACAGTGACCATAACAATGGTACATGCTTTACTACTGAATTATAACTTAAGTGCTATATTTTGAAAAATTAGCTAAACAGAAATAAAAGAGTAGGTAAATAAGTAATTTAATTTTAAAATTATCACCTATCCAAGGGAGAGCTAACAGATTTCATTTCATCTGTCAAAACTGACCAATTAACAGTGGCTGCCAAAATAAGCCTTTGAGAGGGTTTCCTTGGGTTGACTCAGCAGTAGAGAGAACACTGATATGTTGATGTATCTCTGACATTGATATATTTCTGAGAAAAGTAACACTGTTTATGCCTCTTACCCTCCACTGCTCTTATCCTTCACCATAGAAACTTCGCAGCAATCCCACAGCTGGCTTATAGAAGAGTTGCATTCCTTCAACACCATGAGTCTGCAGAACGAAACAAAAACATTTGATAATCTATCTCATCTTAAGCCAGAAAGTATATGCACACAGAGTAAAGGTTGATTTCTGTTCTCTTTGAGGAATATGCTGGCGTTTAATTACTAAAGTCTAGATTTAAGGAATTTAGAACAATTAAAAAGTGCTTTTTAAATTTTTACTGCTTACCAATTATCAGTTTAAAATAAATATTTAAATAAATATTTGTGTAATGCAAATCATGAAATCATTCTAAAAATAAGTTTCTCAAAAAGGTACAAAATGCTGTAAAATTTATTTGAATGCTATGGGACATAATGACAGAAATATAAACTAATACCATATACCATTCAAATACTAGGAAAGCAATGAGTTCCCACATACACTGTAATGCATTGAAGTGACCAGGTTTAGTCACAAATAATTAGGTAGGTGATATTTCATGATTAATTTTGCGTCTCTGGGCAATAGTTTATTGTAAAACTGGGATTTGTACTACTTCAACTCTTAGGCCCCTTTCTATACTAACATTCTGCGATTCTGTATTTTATGGTAAAAACTACATTAAAGTAGAACAGTTGAATTTATAATACTAAATGCATTAATGGTTTGAGCAATGAATAACTACTTCAATATACATCATCAACAAAAAAACCCAAAAGTTATACTATTGCTGCATAGGAAAACTATACATATATAATTTCTTTTAGGATAC
>NW_007735501.1:62232-70801 GCF_000696425.1 Galeopterus variegatus | reverse complement strand
CTATGGGACATAATGACAGAAATATAAACTAATACCATATACCATTCAAATACTAGGAAAGTAATGAGTTCCCACATACACTTTAAGCGTTGAAGTGACCAGGTTTAGTCACAAATAATTAGGTAGGTGATATTTCATGATTAATTTTGCGTCTCTGGGCAATAGTTTATAGTAAAACTGGGATTTGTACTACTTCAAATCTTAGGTCCCTTTCTATACTAACATTCTGTGATTCTGTATTTTATGGTAAAAACTACATTAAAGTAGAACAGTTGAATTTATAATACTAAATGCATTAATGGTTTGAGCAACGAATAACTACTTCAATATACATCATGAACAAAAAAACCCCAAAAGTTATACTATTGCTGCATAGGAAAACTATACATATATAATTTCTTTTAGGATACATAATTGATACAAAAATAATAATTGGTTAAATTATTCTTTCTCCCTAAATTTTCACAGGCAATATTTTTAAACAAATAGAACTGAACAGGGTAGAGTTGCTGAAAAATATAGTCAAGTGGTAGGATATGAAGTTTCACTCTTGTTGAGACCATTTCAGGTTTGCTTTTCCTTGTACTACATGTACATAGTATGATGTCTCTTAACTAGTAAGACATTCTCTTGATATGTTTTAGAAAAATATTTGCAGAAGTGATGAATATATATTTACAATAACTTTTTTTTTTTTCCTTTTTGTCTTTTTTTCATGTCCGGCAACGGATCGCAACCCTCAGTGTCGCGCCCGTACCAGACTGGGACCGGCAACGGGATCGCAACCCTCGGTGTTGCTCCCACGCCTCGCTCAGCCAGTGAGCGGGAACCGGTCTGTATGTGGGATCCGAACCCTCGGCGGGAGCGCCTGCTGCACTTCCCAAGCGGCACACTGTAGCAGTGCGCCACCGGGCCGGCCCCTATATTTACAATAACTTTGACTATGTCATTCTTCAGAGATGAACTTATCCAGCCATCAAAATTGGGAAAAGCTGAGATACTATGATTAATATCAAGGAAATATTGAATTTTATCAGACTAGGAAATAAATAAACTCATACTGCTTGATCAGAGCATCAATCAAACAGGTAGACGGAATCGTGATATCCCTTCTGAAAGTTCAGCTAAGCATTTTGTAAATTCTCCTTTATTTAGAAATCAGAAAACATAAAAGGAAATTTGTATGAAGGATATAACATAAAAGTTCAATATTTACTATTTTTTCTAAAGAATACATTTTCTTTTAATTTTATATAAGAATACTTTAATTAAAAGAACTGCGTAAAAAATGGGAAGTTGAGATTAATTGAAAGTTCAGGTTAACTGAGAGTTTATTTCAAAATCATTTTTATTGTTAGCAATCCATATAAAATGCTATTTTCTTGTTTTAGAAAGGCAATTATAAAAGGTATATAAGACCAGACCAGGACTCTGTTTAAAATCTGCCATTCTGTCTAGATATATGGATTTCTAAATTTAAGTTCTAATTAAGGTTTCTTTCTGTTTGGTATCTATTTGCTGTAAGTGCCATCACATTTTGAAATTATCTGCATTCAAAAAATACAATGGACTAAGAATTGTAATATTACTTTCTGGATTGTCTCTAATTATTGTTATTAAACAAATATTTGATCAAGGCTTAACATAGCTGCAAGGTTGTATTTAAAGCTATTATTTTCCACATCTTAATATTTCATAGTGTAATTGTAAAGATAAGGTGTTCTTCTCTGAAAATCTTAAGTGACAATGTGTAATGTTATGTCTTAAAAGGATATTTTAGGGATAAGAAAAGTAATTTGAAGGGCAATGATGATAATACTAGAAAGGACATGAGGCTTAGATCAGGTGGGTATTGGACAGGTTCTTGAGAGATGTGCAGAATTTGAATGGGAGCAGAAGAGATTTAGGGACCTAGGAGTGCGTAGAACAGCATGAACCATATCCGAGTGGGTTTCTCCATGTAATTCTCTGGACTCACTGTGGATTGCCCTCAAGGTAATAGTTTATTGAGTTTCTGAAATCTCTCCTCTTTCTCTTGCCATTAAAACAAAAACAAACAAAAAACATCAATTCGATGACCTGCAGTCCCTCACAATCCTATATAATAACTCTGTGAGACAAAACTAAAAAGTGCATTCAATCAATGTTTATCATGTATCTTATAAAGACAGTGAAGATATTGGTTTAATAGTGTTCAAATGTTGGTAACTGTCTATGTAACATAACAAGATGCCACCCATATGTTCAAATATATCCACATGGGTGTTAATCACAATTTAGAAATAATCATGTACTTTCAGGTTTCCATGCCTTGCCTCAGGCTCTTCCCTCTGCCCAGAATAATCTTTCCTATCACTCTTACAGTAATTGTACTTATTTTTTAAGGCTTACCTTAAACTCGTTTGTGAAGCTATGATTTCTCATTAACCCTCCTTATATTTGCACTTTAAAAGTTCATTGTGTATATTCCTATACACTATTGATTGCACATTTTCCCTGACCAGGCAGGTGGAGTCCAGACCAAGATGCTACATCAGGGCATCCTCTTTACTTTAGAAGAAGAGTGGAGTAGAGGGAACTTCACCTAGAAAAATGTCTAATGAAATTCTGGTGGGCCATCTGATGTAAACACTTTTGGCTACCAAGAAATATCAAATAAATTCATAAATATTGTTAGCATAGAACAGGTAGATAATGAGAATTACAGATCTCCTTTTTTCTAATCTTAAGAGGAAAGGAAGAAACAATGAAAGCAATTCTTAGACCAAAATCCAGCAACAAAGCTGGAAATCCACTAAAAACTGTAAATAGTGGAAATCCACTAAAAACTATACCACCTGTTGGTATCACAGGGAATAAATATATCAATAGGCATTCAAGATAACACAGAGTTTAAAGGGCTCATTCCAAGGAAAGCACAATACCTTATATATGTACTTAGCAAATGATTATTTATGCAAATAAAACTACACTTTTTTTCACACATTCAATGAGAACTGTCACAGCTTCTCTGTAGTGAGATTTTAGAGTTCCATGAGAAACTCTTTTGGAAGTTGCTTGAATAATTATTTATGGATATAGCCATTTAATTTAGCATTGCAAGGAGGAAATAATGGTATCGTTCCAGAACTATACCTCTAAGATGCAAACATTTGAAATTATACTCACTTTTTACAAACATATAAATGTGTTTAATAATATTCCATTTCAGAATGCACGCCGTTTCTCCTCAAACTTAGCTTTCTAGAATGGGTAACTCTTACAAAGACTAAGCCGTGAGGACAGTATGACAAAGGCGGTATGAATAACATTATAATATCTCAGTCACACAGTGAATTTACTAGAAAGGGCAACAGGTTGGGATTAAGTGTTGTGTCATTGCCAAAGAATATCAAAATATAAGAAGGCTTTTTAATTCCTTCAAAGGTTTTTTTTTTTGTTTGTTTGTTTGTTTTGTATCATTAATGTTTGTCATGTAGATATGATCCTTCTAATGGTTAATAATTGCTAGTAAAATGCAGCTTGATACAATATACTATTGTCTACTTTAAATCGCTAAGAGGTAAAAGAAAATTAATGAACTAAATGGACATGATTTCTGTAACTTTCTTTTACTTAAAAACATTAATATCACATTCCTTATATTTTAAATATATTTTAATTAAATTATTCAACAATTACAGAAAATTTTTCAGTTTGTAGATGCGAAAAGGTTAAATTATTTCCTACACCTGAAGTTAATGTAATAAGAACTCCAAATCCAGATCTTTATGGTTAGAAAAACTTTGTTTCCTTAAACAAAACCATGTTATCTTCTAGTTAACATTCTGACTCGAAGTTCACTGTTATTTCCATTGCACAAGATTTCCCGGACATTTAGCTGGGTTTTTTTGAGAAAGTAAACAATGGCATAAATATACAGAGAGCTTACAACCAAGTTGTAGAAATCTTAGGAACATATAAGATAGGCAACTAAAACTGCACAGCAGAATATTCTAATCACCAGGTACAGATATTCAGTGTGCCAGGTTTGTTTCAGTAAAAATTATTACACTCACCCTCACCTCTCCCCCCACCATGCAGAAACACATACACATATAGTAGGACCAGATGAAGATATAGGAAGGGGATTGTGTGACATGGACTTATCAGTGGAGGGAGAACAGATATTAAGAAGGAAGTACAGGAAATGGGAAATAAAGAAAAAAATGCTGGACTTTAGAGTGTTGGAACTGACTTAAGCCAGTTTGGTCATACACAACTATGAGGGCTTTTCGGCAGACTTTCAGAGCCACCGACTATTCCAAGATAAATATAGATTGGTTAATCCACCATACCCTAATCCCTTCAAGGTGACAAAATCCAATCTCAAGTCGTAATAGGTCCCACACACTTATTAGACAATTATCTGCAAATCTTCACAAAACAATCATACAACATATCCTCTAAATTCTATGACACATCAGCTTTGTATCTTTTGGATGGTCCGATCTGGCATTAAAAACTTATTAGAATAAAATACGACAATTTTACGAAGATAGTACTAAATACATAATACTATAACATACGTAGGCAGTCAAAAATATCCAAATCTGACCAAAGACAGTGCCATTTTACTAGAGCATATCCAACTCATGCTAGTAGAGAGAGTATAAAATATTTTTGCCAATCCACATATCTTGGATAGCATTCATTTCACTAAAGACCATTTATTTTATCTGTTTATTTATAAACATGTGCCTATTAACTCCAGTGAAATCCATTTCTAACACTTAATGATGACAATTAGGAAATGATCTGGTTTCATAAGAATTAGATGTATCTGAAGCACTTGTATTGACTAACCCTGGAGTGAAGCATTTTAAAGTGTACATCAGGTGGGTATTGGACATATTATTATTCAGGCATGGTGAGGTGAACACATTAGGAGATGCCTGCTTGTTACAGTTGTTAGAGGATGGGAATTCATATCCATGAGGGACAACGTGAAGCACCAGAGTTGGTTAAGAGGCAGAAAGAATGAGTGAGAAATGTGGGCGGGAGCCTTTATTCCAAGGCAGGGTAAGCAGGTTTAAGATTGACTAATTATATAATTATTTGAATAATTTCAGTGGGCTCTCCTAGTTTCCTGCTGCTGACCATGGGGTGATTAGAGCAGGGGATTTCTAGCCCTGAGTGTGAAAGTCTGATAGAAAACGTGGTGGGTGCGTTTGTTGTCTCTGGATTGATTCGTTTGCATATGAAAAGCACTCGTGCAGAGGGTGAGTCCTTCACCGTCTCTAGGAACTGGCTGGCGCTGGAAGAGAAGGTGTCTCCAGAGTCAAAGCATCAGAACCACAGAAAAATAAAAAGGCATCATGAACACATGGAGGCTTTGAATTAAATATTACTGAAACATCCCTGGTGAGTATATTTCTAACTAGGGAAACTGACCTTAAACTACTTTCCTTAAAATAATAAACAAATATATACTCTAACACTGATAAAGCTGAAATATTTCGAAGTAAAAGGCAAATAGCATAAAGTTCCTGCCTAATTAACTTCACGTTTGAGTCTGGGTCTTCTCTCTCATTTTTTCTTCACATACCCCCAAAATATTGTAATTTATTTAATTTATGTAATATGTGTATCATTTTATATATGCACGTGTGTGTTTATGTGTGTATGCATGTGTGCATGCATGCATCCACAATAAAATGATGCACAGTAGCAATCTCATAATCTTTGCTTAAGCAATAAAAGAACCATTCCAATTTTAAGCATCAGGAGAGAGGTCAATAATATGACTACCAAATTTATCAAAATATTTTGCCTTGTTTCAGAATAAAACATTGAGAAGAAAAATTGACATTATCGATATAAGAAAAAATTGACATTATTGACATAAAAATTGGCATTATTGAAATAATCTGATTTTACGTGTTACCTTAGTTTTTGCTGGGTAGACTTGCTCTCTAAAAGTATCAGCATTTTCCCATTAACATTACAAAAATTATAGATGTGTAATTATGCATGTGGTAAATACAGTGAGATCTAGGATTGTTATTACTTAAAAAGTAGCATTACACTGAGTTTGGCCATTGATAAAGTGGAAGGGTAGGAATCTATCTGAACCAAGCTTTGTCTCTTTCACTGAGGCTTCAGAGCCAAGGACGAATGAGACACCATCGAAGGTGACTACTCACCACAACGGAACTGATTCTATGCCTGACAGATGGGGTTGTGTGGAGAACCTTGAGATTTATTATCAAATGCAAGAGCATACTGGATGATTATTTTTATTTTATGCTTAATATAAGTAAAACAAATTAGCTCTTCTAAATTAATGAAAATTGAAAAAGAAAAGAAAATCTAGGTGGAGTACTTTGTCCAAAAGAAAAAGGTAATCAACATTTTGCTTAGCAACACAGGTTTAATTATGTTAGTTAATGTAGGAGGTGAAATTGTGGACTAAGGTTGTGTGTTGAATCAAAATTGATTGACTTCAAAACATACCCTTAAATTGAAGAAAAGAAATAACTTGACCTTTGAAGCCATCAAACTTATAAAGCTTCCTTTAAAAATATAATTTTCTCCTGGGGAAGTTTGATTGATCACTTCTAAGAAGGCTGTCAGCAAACGTTATAATTTTCCAATAATTTAGACAGGACTCATCTTAAGATGAAGATTGCTGCTCAGAAAAAAAAAAGTGGTGAAAACATTATTTGCAACCCTAGGTAGGGGAAAGGAATAATTTCCAATTTATATGCAAAACAACAAATCTGTGTAATCCATTCCTTCTGGCTCAATTAGTTAAAAAATAAGAGAGACTGACTTAGCAATACTGTGTTATAAGCATAATGTTGGTGTTTCCAAATGGAGCCAACTAATGGGCCATATCAGAAGTTTGCCAGTCTAGTAAGTCACACATGAGCTGTGCCATGCCCCTGACTGCAAAGCATAGATGCCAAGGCTTAAGGAAGACAATGAGCATAGACCATTAGAACATATTTCTGAATATCTGCTTTAGGACGTACCAGACATAGGGCAAAACCAAACGCTAGATTCACAATAAAGGACAATGTTGATTTATAGTTGCTCTTTCTATTGCATTTCTAAGAAAAATAGTAAATATCACTTCCCTAATTTTTAATTAAATGTCAGTGAAGTTTTCTGTGCCCTAATTTTTGGTTTCTTGCTTCTTGTTCAAACTCATTTTCTGCCTCTCTCTCTCTCTCTCCCTGTCTCTGTCTCTCTGTGTCTCTGTCTCACACACACATACACACACAAAATAAATATTACATTTAAACTTTAACAAATGTAATAGAGAAATTAAATAAATGGTGGAAATCTAGAACTCTACCATTTATACAGTTGAGAAATAGTACATTTCATCATTTACTCATATGCAAACATCCTGCAGTTCAAATTATTGCAGAAAGAGGGCAGCCTTACATTTTAATGCAAAACCAAGGTGTGCATTTAGCTATACTATCACTGATTGTCAAAAAAATAATAATAATAATAATAATGTATCTTGTGCTAGTCCTATTGGTATAATGTGAATTTTCTAAATATGGGTGCATTCTGCCAACCCGTCTCCAACCAATATATGACCTTTCTTGCTAATTTACAAAGAAATAGAAAACATCAAAGTTATTTTTCCTCTGCAACACCTACAGTTGTGACTATATCCATGTTATCTTTATACTGCCTTCCACTCTCAGAGCTGACTTTGTTACTTTTCCTCAAGCTTCTATATTTTCAATGTTCCCATTTCTTCCTCCTCTGAGTTTGTACTTACAAACATGTTAAATCTACTGAAACCTAAAACTAAATAAAATAAAAAAGGAATTCTTGTACTCAAAATAACTTACCTCGTTTTTCTTCTTAACCAGTCATTCAAATACATTATTTTTGGAGGAATACCCATATGCCAGAATTGTGCTCTTTTAGTGGGCTCACTGCAGAATAGCGTACCCTCCCAGTCCCAAGCTCACACCCAAGATAAGAACATTGAGGCAAATAAGTATGTTGAAGTGTCATAAAGGGGAAATCATCAAGACTATGTTGGCACGTATTAGAGGACTTATCTTTCAAACCCAAGTTCTACCTCCTTATCGCCTGTTTGCTTTCAACCTACTAACTCCAGGCTATACACAGAACTCCATTAAGTCTGTACTTGCCACAATTAATCATGATCTCCTCATTGATAAATACAATGAGCCTTTGAACTGCTCATCACACTTCTTGAAACTCTGTCCTCTGTTAACTTCCATTACATCACTTTAATCAGCTTCTCTGATGGAAGGGTGATGGGCCTGATACTTGTGATAGCCTATAAAACACAATCGTTTACTGGTGCTTATCCTACTTCTAATGTCCCCTAGATGCTTCAGCCTCAGTATATTCTATGTGGAATAGGTTGTCTTACCATTCAAACCATTATTCCTTGTATATTTTTGTTTCTGTACATTGTTCTTGTTTTTCTTGCCAGGACATCTAGATCCTCCTCCTGCTTGTTTTGCGTTGCTGGTCATTGCCTCCAGAAAGACCCCCAAGTTTTTCTAGTTCTGGAATGAGGCTCGTA
>NW_007735501.1:60364-61440 GCF_000696425.1 Galeopterus variegatus | reverse complement strand
AAAAAAAAATAGTTCTCTTTTTGTAGTTTAGCTCTCAATCTCAGATCCTTTTCCCAAGTACCTCCCTTAAATATTTACATTCCCCAATACTATCTTCGTGTCTTACTCTACACATGCTTCTTGCTAATTTCACCCACTTCTATGGTTTCAAAACCTGATTATACTCAAAATATGTTTCTCTAATACAATATCTTCCGAGGTTGCTTACTAGTGCATACCTAGTCTCCTAGATACTTCAACCTCAGTATATTCTATGTAGAACATATTATCTTTCTATACAAGCATGTTCTTTCTTCTAAATTTTTGTTTCTGTACATGTCACTGACATTTATCTTGTTGTCCAGACTACATCTTGTAAATTCTAAGTATCTTCCTTTACTGCAATGTACAACTTTTGTCAGGTACTAAGTCTAGCAAGTTCTGTCTTTGTAATGTATCTCATAAATGTGTCAGCTTGTGCATTCTTAATGCAACATTCAATAAATAATACGTGTAGAAAAATCTTTGAAAATATGCACATATAAAATACTTTATAAATATGTATAAATATGTGAAATCATGTATAATGCATTAAACGTGTAAATACATACCTAAAATATATAAAAGTATTTATATATTTTATTTATATTTATGTGTGTGCATATGTAAAATAGTATGGCCAATGTGGAAGAGAAGTATATATGTAGATAACTTACATTGAACATATATTTTTTCATACCAAAATATAAAATGAAATGGAATGAGAAATTTTCTATATCAGATATTTATGTGTTTTGACACACACACAAATTTGGGAGGATGCATATGTTTAAATATCCCTTTCTCAGTGAAGCCTTGACTATCCACCTCATTTAAAATTGCAGACCATTTCCTTTCTTTCCTCAAGCCTGGTCAACCATTTCTGTTTTATTTTCACCATAGTACTCAGTACCACCCAACAATAATACATATTGTTCATATTAATTTTTATTTGTGTGTCTTCTGGCACAGAAAGAGTAGCTCTATAAAAGTAAAAAATTTAATTGGTTTTGTACATAGTTGTATGTGTGACAGCTAGAACAGTCCATGGTAGGTGC
>NW_007735501.1:55891-60353 GCF_000696425.1 Galeopterus variegatus | reverse complement strand
ACTCAGTACCACCCAACAATAATACATATTGTTCATATTAATTTTTATTTGTGTGTCTTCTGGCACAGAAAGAGTAGCTCTATAAAAGTAAAAAATTTAATTGGTTTTGTACATAGTTGTATGTGTGACAGCTAGAACAGTCCATGGTAGGTGCGTAACAAATATAAGTTGAATACACCCTTTTATGTTGCTGATGGTGTTTTTACAAATGCACAATTTATGAGAATGTGCCAAGTATGCATAACTTTATTCAATTTTCCAAAAAAATTCTTATGATGATATTGTCCACATTTTTTATATATGAAAATATTGAGATTTGCTTTTTTTATTTGCTTAAGATCACACTGTGGAGGGATATGGATTCATACTCATATTTCCTCGGTGTTGCTCCCGCGCCTCGCTCAGCCAGTGAGCGGGAGCCGGTCTGTATGTGGGATCCGAACCCTCGGACGGGAGCGCCGCCGCGCTTCCCAAGCGGTGCACTATCCAGTGCGCCACCGGGCTGGCCCTCCAAAAAAATTCTTATGTTGATATTATCCACATTTTTTATGTATGAAAATATTGAGATTTGCTTTTTTTATTTGCTTAAGATCACACTGTGGAGGGATATGAATTCATACTCATATTTACCCAACGTGAAATTTATGCTTTTAACTACTAAATGATCCCACCCTCCAGTAGTAGGGGCCACATAAGTGTTTGCATCTTTGCTAGAGTTGCATGTGCCACTAAATCTGTTAATATTTATGTTAGAGGATTCCTGATGAAGTTAGATGGATTACTGAACCACTTAAATGAAAACTTAAAAAAATTCTACAGGAGAGTGAGACAAGCAAGAACAGATACATACTACTTTAACCAGCTTATTTGTCAGGATGGATTAATGATGACAGTTGACATCGTGGTCTAGGGAGACATTCTTTGAGTCTAGATGGTGGCAAGCTAGGTTTTTGTTGTTGTGGTTGTTTTCCTCTCAAATGTGTGAGAATATGGATATCCATGAAAGTGCAATTAATTACATGGCACAGAAATGAAAATGAAACAAAACAAAAAAAACTCAATGTGCTATGGATTTGTTTTGGTAGCTTTCTTTTAATTAAATTATATTTTCGCTTCATTTTTAATAATGTCCTCAATTTTTATTTATTTTTTGAAATAATTAAACTTTTTTGTTTTACTCCTTTGGTTGTCAAATAGTCATTGTCTAAAATGAGCCAGACATTCTTCTTGGAATTGGAGATCTAGCAGTGAACAAACTAGGAAAAAAACACAAAAATAACTTCTCCCCTATTGAGGTTATATTATGATTATTTATTCTTAGTTCATATTAACTTATTTCATAAAACCAAGTGACAAATTCTTCTCTATTCTACCTTTTCCCTCCCCTTCAGTGAGCCCAGAATTATAAGAATTTTCATTCATGTTTCTATAATTTATAGTATCTGAGTGTCTCCAAAGGAAAACAGTGTAAAAGTCTCTTTTCCACCCACGTTATTTTGATTAATCCAGGAACTGCAGTAGGATTCTTTTTCTTTTTTTCCCCCTAAGGTAATTAGAGCATAATTAATTTGTGTTTTTCCCTTAAAGCTACTTATTTTATTTGAAACCCTCTTATTAAGCTTTATAATTTTGTCTTCTATTATTTTTAGGAATCTGGAGGAGGTTTGTCTTAATTACAGACATAAATAAAGATTTAAAACAAAACAAGAAAGAAAGAATAAGGAATCTCATAATTGTAAAGACATTGCAAAGGATTTCCACATAGCCATTATTCTCAATTTTTATAGTAGTGGGTTTTATTGTTTGTTTGTTTAAAATAGTCTTTTGAAATGCTTTCTTATTAACAAAACTAGGTGTTAGGATAAAGTAATTATCGAATACTTTACATTTTCAATTATTATTGGGAATCAGACATTTCTAGACTAACATATCAGTATTGTTCTCATCCATAGAAAAGTGGAGGATTAAATAGGTCATTTGGGGTAGTACCACATCTTTGAATCTAATTGTGGAGACATCACTGAATAGCTAAAGGATAGTAATTGAATTTACTTGCCTTTGTCAAGTTTTCTTCTCAACAATAAAATTATATTATATAATGCATAATTATTGAGATTTTAGTTTAAAAAAAACTAGTACAATAGGCAAAAATTATAGTGGTTAATATCATCATCATCATTACTACTTAATAGCAATGTTTTATCTGACAAACGAATGTAAATTTGGAAATATGTCTGGACCCAGGCATTATGCCAACTTAATTTAGCCTTACATTTTATCCCCAATGTGACATCTATTTTGTTAATTTGGTATAAAAAAACGTTTCAGCTGTATTGCTTTCACATCAGTACAGACCCTTTACCATGTTTCTCACAATCAAAAACTAAAGAGAAAGGAACAATCCAGTATCTCATAGTTTTACAGTGTTGGGTGTG
Source organism: Galeopterus variegatus (assembly GCF_000696425.1). Taxonomy (NCBI): domain Eukaryota; kingdom Metazoa; phylum Chordata; class Mammalia; order Dermoptera; family Cynocephalidae; genus Galeopterus; species Galeopterus variegatus. Next base: position 57,918 of record NW_007735501.1, on the reverse strand, counting down.
AGATATCAGGAGTGATAATTTAAGTTACATTGCCTCTCCTTAAAGTAAATTTCTAAAATGGTGCTGCTTAACTAGAGTAATAGGAAACCAATGAAGTTGTGCTAATAAATGTCAGTTAAATATCATTTATTCCCCAGTTTGATTTAGAGAGCTCATTATGATATACAAGTATTATAATGAGCAGAGAGCATTTTCTCAAAGCAAGTGGTCACTGGTGGTCTCAGAATGACAAATGCCTATGATGACGATTGATAAAGGCAATGAGTCCAGTTCCTCTTACCTTTCATGTACTTTTTCCATGGAGATGGGACCAGAGAGTGTCAGCTTGCCTCAGTAGTATTTGGAAGCCAACAAAGGAACTAACATGAGCAAAAGTCATGCATATGAAGTTGTGTGTTATGGGTAAATACTTTGGTATCAATAGACTGTAGATATTTTGTGTATAAGTGGGAAATAAAACTTTAAGAACATATCTCATTCTGGTTTTAAGCTGTTTAGGAAGATTGCAATGATCATTGAATGACACCTCTTATTATTGCTTGTCCGTGAAAAGCTGACTAGAGAGAAGGAGTTAGAGGACTGCGGGCACTAAGGGATGAAGTATGAGGCTGAGATAGGTTAGGGAGAGATTAGAAAATCAGTCAGGGCGATTGCAGGAAATGGAAGCCACTGAGTGCTTTTAAACTTAGACATGAAAAATGCAAATGTTAATTTAGGAAGTCAAGTCTGTCAGGGATACTAATTAATTAATCTGCCTGCTTATTTATTTATTCGACAGATTCAATAGAGTTCTCTTCTCTAGGCATGGGGGCAGATATGAGGAAAACTTTAACCTTCACCTTTATCCTCAGGGTTGGGTAAGAATATCAGCCGTTCCCAATTCTGATTGACCAAGCATGGCTCACCCTCCTGAGATTCTGAGGTTCTGCTTTAGTAGTTCTGAGTGGAACCCAGGAATTATGATGTCTAAAATATTCCAAATGTGGAAACAGAGTAACACTAGCATCAAGCCATCAGTCACTAATCTCCGTGGAACTTAATGAATTTGGATGCAAAGATATCAATGGCTGTTGTCCTTAAATCATGGTCGTCCCTTCCTGGTGCACACAGGCACAGGCCCTGGTGTTGATTTAGTTTGAGTTTAAGCTATGACCTTGAGTTAGGTCAATATTACTGCTGTTTCCACTGTTACATTGAACCTTACTTTTATATACTTCCAAACTTCCAAATGTATATATAATGTTTCTGACAAGGATAGTCATTCAGTGAATTCATTCACTTACTTGTTTATTTATTCAAAACACCAATAAATTCCTTTTCTGAACATTGTGCCTCGGAGGTCACATTTGTAAAACAGAGATGATTCTGTCTACCTTTTATTGTTGTGAGATTAAATAAATAGAGATTTCTTAACACAATGCCTAGTATAGGCTACATTTTATAATTTTCAGCTAATAATACTTTTCCATTTCTTGAGATTAAATAAGGATTTTATACCTGAATTTTAGCAATTGGGTTCTTGTGTGGATTCTCAAATGACTAAATCTCTATTTTGTTATCTTGCATGATTTTTCTGAAATTGTGAAATTGTAGTGCTTTTTTTTTTTAAGAACTCTCCAGATATAATTTTTGTTTTCCTAATTGAAATTACAGAGAGAGAGAATTTCTAGTTCTTGTCTCCTGAGGGAGATTGCAGTGTGTTCAGAATAGATGAGAGTTTGCATTAAACACACCCAATTGCAACGGTGTGTGGTGCTCTGCTTGTCTATCAGCAAATATTTCCTGAACTATTACCACTATAATATTTCCAAAGATAATTACCTTTCATTGAGCACGTCACAGAGTGTATAGAATTAATCACAGCAGACCTATGGCTTATCTATCATTTCTCATATTTTATAGAGGAAGCAAAGGAAGATCAGAGAAGTAAGGTGATGTGTTCAAGGCAACAAAGCCAGTGTGAGAATTGAGATCCCAGCCCAAGTTTGGTCAATTTTTTTTTTTTTTTTTTTTTGTCTTTTTTCGTG
>NW_007735501.1:19123-55311 GCF_000696425.1 Galeopterus variegatus | reverse complement strand
CAACCCTCAGTGTCGCGCCCGTACCGGACCGGGACCGGCAATGGGATCACAACCCTCAGTGTTGCTCCCATAACTCACTCAGCCAGTGAGCGGGAACCGGTCTGTATGTGGGATCCGAACCCTCAGCGGGAGCGCCACCACACTCCCAAGCGGCGCACTGTAGCAGTGCGCCACCGGGCCGGCCCAGTTTGGTCAAATTTGAAGGCCATGTTCTTTCTGTGTACCTGAACACAAAACTATTTTAGTATTGTGTCATACACTTATTATCCAACTGCTTAAATTGATTTATTACTTTGAGGATTTTAATGTGCAGAATGAAAAGAATACCAGTTACCTTTGTACACAAAAGCTTATTTTTGGATATCTAATTTTCAGTTTACACAGCAACTTTGCACACAGTATTCTTATTTGATTGGATGTATAATTGATAATGAACATCTCTCCCTTACTACTACAGACAGGATGAGTTCAACAGAGAATATCTTGACCTTACTATAAGTATTGATTTCCATATCTTCAAATACTGTGCAGCATAAGTAACTAAGGATAGCTTAAATTATTAAATTGTTACAATCCAGGTGATTTTTAATTTTTTTTGGGGGGGGGAATGTTAGCAAGAAATTAAATCTTGACTCTTATGTGTGGGGGGAAAGGTTCATGATAGAAAAAATCAAGTTTGATTCCGAAAACTCAACAACTTATGGAACATCTAAAATCATATAATGTTATACAGTTATGTTCTCTAAAAGCTTGTCACTTGTACTCCAGAACTGAACTAGGCAGACAACTGTTAACACCATGTAAGATCTGAGAAAAAGGAGGGAACTTAAGTTATATTGAGGCAGGCCTCTCTCACAGGGAGCTACAGGCAACACTAAAACAAGTTGTCAAGTGGACATGCTCTAAAATTACTGTTGTTGGAAGTTTGAACTTTATTTCAAAACTCATCTCATTATTGGATGCCCCAGAACAAAGCGTTCAAGATTTCATGTTGCCCATTCAGAGGAGTTTCTTCCTAACTTCATTGTGAAAGAAAATAAAATTGAAGACCTTCATGTAATCATGATTTGCTAGAGGCACATATTTCATATTTTTGTGTATCCATTTTGTAGTAAGTTTCAGTACATACTGAGATCCTGAGAAAGCTTAAGTGACCTAAAGAGTCATAACATGCTGACACTCTATATAAGTGATCTCATGTCAATCATTTTAGCATAATATAAAGAAATCCATTCTGAGGAGACAAAACTGGAAAATGAGGCTACATCCAAATACTTCAATAATCCTAAACATAAAGTTTGAAAGGGCTATAAACAACAAGGATTGAAATTAGAGAGGGAATCATTTGTTAATCACTTACTGAGATAACAGCAGGTGCATGTGGCATAAAATAATGAATAGGTATGATTTTCCTTTCTTGTTAACTATTGGCACTAACAAAAAATATGGATAACAAGAAAATGCTAGATAGAGATGATATCCACAGGTATAGTTGATTATTCCTCAATCCAAATAAGGACACAGACAACTACTGTGAGGTGCACCTGTTAACCCTTTGCAGATTTATTCATTCATTTTCAGATACACCCATCCTTTGGGTTTCTCATGTAATTCCATTCCAAAATGTCTAAAGACTTCTGAAGCCTTCACTTTCTTCCCTCCTCCTTCTCGGTATATGTACAGACAGACTATAGACATGTAAAATCATAAAATATAGAAATATTTTGACATTATGTATTTTTTATAAAGTATGAATATTATTTTTAAGCATAATATGAAAAATAATGCATGAAAAATCATGTCTTGTTTTCCTCTGCCACATCTTTTTATTGTAGGAGACATTCCACTTGTTTTTTTAAAACTGGTTTGACTTATGAAACAGATGTGCAAGAAGAGAACATTCAAGGCTCAGCTAACAATTTAAGATCTTCAGGGCTCCTGGCAAAAAACTGATTCATCCAGCTTCATCTTACTCACTTCGTAATCCTTTACTGTTCTTTCCAATAACGATCTTACATGTCAAGACCTTGATTTATAAACTTGACTCTGCTCTCCTGAGATCCTGACATTACTTCCAGTTTTCTACTATATTCCAAGTCAATTTAATCAATTGTTTTTTTATCTTGACTGGGTGCTGAAAAGTAGGTTTTTCTTCACCACATATACCAAGTCGTGATTATTTATTCTTTCTTGATAATTTAACAGAACTGGCCAAACTGCATGGTAAAGATGAATAGGTATATTTATATATTATGCTTATATTTCACACATACACATGCACACACACAAACTTTTTAAGAGTGAAGAAGGAACACAGTACAAGTTATATAAAGCAATAGGTTCAGTGATTTTCAGTAATAAAGGAATATGCAGGAGGAAGAGTTTTCACAGGAATGCAAGATCGATTTTATATTATACTCAGTCTCAGTGATTTTGTTTCCTCTTGCCTGACACATCTATTCCAATTCTTTAAATATAAGAATGTTCCTAGAAGAAGTTGATTGGCCTTCTGATGGAAAGGGGGTTCATACGCCATTACCTTTTGTTGTTTTCCTGTGACTGTACTGGTGGGGCTGTGTCAGGTTCTGCATGGAGCATTATACCTTCTCCTAGCCTACGTGGCAAAAGGCGGATAAAGCTTCTAGAATTTAGTTACTCATTCAAAATTCAAACATGATGGAACTATGGATTATGGATGATGTTATGGTTAACATCAGCTTTGCAGTTATTCTCATATGTCCAGACAATTAGTTTTTGGAGAATTAGTGCACACATAAGAAACATACATTTCTGTAGTAGTTTTTGTTGTTTTGTTTCATTACTTTTGAGTCCATTCTATTTACCATTGTCACCACTAAGTACAACATGGCCCTATTCCATGAGCAATGAATTTAGTACAAAATATCAATGAAGAGAAAGCAGGAGATTTTGTCCACGATTTGAAAAACAGAGCCTTGTGGATAAGGTGAAGCTCCATGCAGAGGTGAAAACAGGGCATTCAAAGGACAAAATGAAAACACTATAGGCCATGATTAAAAGGCATAGTTCAGAAAGTGCCTTGAAAGTTTGGAAAAACAGGCACAGGATGTAAGCCAGTAGCAACATGAGAAATCATAGTCAGAGCTGATCGGCATATTAGGCCAAACAGCATCTTTCATGGCTGGGTGGGATGCGGCTTTAATAAACGGCACATGGGTTTTTACTGCATCTATAGTGTCTTAAAGCACATCCCAGTTTCATACTTGTCACATTACCAGTTCATCCTTAAAGTGAAACAAGTCAGGCACAGAAAGAGAAATACCACATGTTCTCACTTATTTGTGGGAGCTAAAAATAAATAATAAATAAATATACAAACAAACAGATGGTTGGAGTGGGGGAAGAAGAAACAACAGTCACAACAATTCTTTGAACTTGTTAAGACAAGTGAACAGATATGATATAGATCGGGGGAAGGCGGGAGGAGGGTGTAAGTGGAACTGATAAAGGGACACGAAAAATAACTACATTGTACATGATAAATTAAAATAAAAAAATAAAAACTCAGATGTGTCACATACCATTAAAAAAAAAAATACTGTTGTGAACTGGACTTGCTTCCTGGAAACACTGATAATTATTGCATTCTGTAAGTGTATTTACTGCTAACATGTTCAGATATGCATCTAATAATCTACTTTTTAATTACACTCTTTTGCTGCATAATTGTCATCTCATTTTATTGTCATAATCTTCTCAATGTCCTAGCTTAGAAATTCTCAATAAATACTAGAAGGATTTTAGTTGACTTAACTCCAACAATTTAACATTTGTAAATAGATAGGTTGTAAAGATGACTTATTTTAGAAGAAAACAGAATGTATATTTCACAGAACTGAAATTTTTCATTTAATTGATAGTAACACATACTTGATTATTAACATAAACTCCAGAAAACATTTTTATATAAAACTTTGAATGAATAGGATTTAGAAAGTTATGTTTTACACCCTTTCTCCATTTAAGAAATTTGCTGTCATTGCCCTGTGTTCAGGGAAACTATTAGGGCAGATAGTCAGTGACTGCTTGCTTTCTGGGCCATCAGTAATTCCATAGCAATTTTCTGAATGTTTGGACTAGCAGAGGATGGACAGTGGATTCATTGCTGGGTAATATAATCTCTGTAATGGCCTTTGTCACATATTGCGGTATATAAAACATTCCTGGGAGACAAATGTGACTCACTTAGTTTGCAACTCGCTCTTTAGGGTCCATTCATCTTCACAGATGTGTCAGTAAAGACACTAAAGGCATGGTGAAGTGTGTTCTTCAGGGAAGTTTCATTTACTCTTTAATGCAACAACCATTTATAAAATGCTGCTGGAAAAAACAGTCATTTAAAAGAAACTCATCAGCGGCAGTACCATCTTATTCTGTGAGATGGTACAAATGAAGCAAGCCAAAGCTAAGTTTCACTTGCTCAGGATGTCCTCTACTGATTATGCCCTTCTACCACAGGAGAACAATCGCAGTGGCTGGGAGGGAATCTGTTGGACTTGCTGCTGATGATGCAGTGATGCACTCCCAGTAGAGAGCTTTCCTCCACAGGGCCTCCACAATTTGACTTTCAGCAGTCTAGCAGACAAGTGGAGCTCCCCACCTCCCGCCCCTGGCAAGCACCATTCTCCTCAACCGAGTTTGACTTTTGTAGATTTTCCATATAAGTGAGATGGTGCAGTGTTTCTATTTTTGTGCCTTGCTTATTTCACTTATCATAATTTCCTCCAATACATCTATTTTTTCACAATGGCAGGGTTTCTTTCTTTTTTAAGGCTGTAAGGTACTCCATTATATAATCCATATATTTTATAGCATATATTTTTTGATCCATTGATTTATCAAAGGACATTTAGATTGTTTCCATAACTCAGCTATTGTGAATAATGCTGCAATGAACATGGGTTTGCAAATATCTCTCAACGATCTGGATTTCCATTTTTTCAAATATATACCCTGAAGTGGTATTGCTGTGTTATATGGTAGTTCTATTTTTATTTTTTGAGAAGCCTCTATACTGTTTCTTATAATGGCTATACAAATTTACCTTCCTGTCAACAGTGTGCAATAGTGTGCTTTTCTCCAAATCCTCACCAACACTTGGTATCTTTCTTCTTTTTGATAATAGACATACTAACAGTTCTCAGTGTGGTTTTAATTTGCATTTCACTGATGATTAGAGATGTTGAGCATCTTTTCAAATACGTATTGGCCATTTGAATTTCTTTTATTTAGAAATGTCTCTTTAGGTCCTTTGACCATTTTGTAATCTGATTATTTGGTTATTGGATATTCAGTTGTATGACTCCCTCATACTTCAAAGTTCATGAAAAAATTAGTATTTTTTTTTATTCTATTTTTCCATGAACATTTTGAAGTACATCGTATTTGGGATATTAATGCCTTATTGAATATATGGTTTGCAAATACTTTTCCCATTCAATAGTTTGCCTTCTCATTTTGTTGATTGTTTCTTTCTTGGTGCAGAAACTTCTTAGTTTGATATAACCCCACTTGTTTATTTTTGCTTTGATTGCCTGTGCTTTTGGTTTCATGTCCAAAAAATCATTTCTAAGACTGATGACAATAAGTTTTTCCTCTATGCCTTTTTTTTTTCTAGGAGTTTTTACATTTTAAGGTTTACATTTAAGTCTTAAATTCACTTTTATTTAACTTTTTGTTTTGCATGTTGTAAGGTAAGTGTGCAACTTTATTTTTTCTCATGTAGCATCCAGATTTCTCATGCTTTCTAACCTATGGCTTCCAAGGACCTGTTTGCTGGTTACCTATCTCATACACCTGCGTGTAAGGGGCCTGGGGACCCAGCCTGGTGTGTGAGGGATCTGGGGACCCAGACTGGCATGTGAGGGGTTTGTGACCCACTCTGTGAATGGTCTTGAGGGGTCTGTGAGCTCCAGACCCAGCCCTAGCTCAACAACTGGCGTAGTCATGTGGGTTTACAAATGGCCCACTCAGCAGGATTAGGGGCAGGTAAAAGAGCTCAACAGAAATGTAATGCATCTAGTTTTGTTCTTATTATTTAAGATTGTTTTGAGGATTTGGGGGTCTTTTGTAGTCTGTATTTATTTTACCATTATTCCTATTTTGGTGAAAAAATTCCATTGGAATTTTGATAGGGATCATATTGATTCTGTAGATTTCTTTGGGTACTATGGATAGTTTAACAATAATAATTCTTCCAATCCATGGATATGGGATGTCTTTCTATTTGTTTGTGTCTTTTTGAATCTATTTTATTAATATCTTATAATTTTAGTGTACAAGTCTTCCACCTGTTTGGTAAAGTATTTTATTGTTTTTGTTGCTCCAATTAAATTTCCATAAAAGCTCAAATGTTCTATGGGAGAAGCAACAGAAGAATGGACATTTTGCCTTTTCCTGTGTGGTATGGCTTTCCTCCGATGAAAAATGCAGACAAGAGAGTTGTGCGGCATTCTTACTCCAGAAGTAGTATTTTCTGATGATAATGAAAACATCTACTTATCAGACTACAGACGCTAATTAGCCTTGACCTCCCCACTTATCTATTTTATTTGATTATATCATATAGTTATGTTATTTAATATAATGTATTCTCTTTCCACTACAAAGGTAGCATGAAATAGGGAAAAAAAAAGTTGCAGTTGGGGTAATATAAGAAAGTGTTAAATGTAAAACATAAATGCTTTGTTAGGACTCAATGCCCTATCAACTGTTAGCAGTAGGAAAAAAGTTGTGTTCCTTTAGAATTATAGAGAGTAATCATGGGCCAGGGAGAAAACCCCATAAAGAAAACAAACAAACAAAGCAAGATCTGTTTTTTCAACAAACGGTGTGGAACTGTTCAGTAGCTGTATACAAAACAAGACAGAACAAAGAGACAAAAACGTGATCTCTAGAGCATGGTGTTATAACTTCAAGGTCACAGATTGCTATCCCTGCATGGGCCAGCCACCAAAACAAAAATTAAAACAAAATATGATCCCTCCTCATACCATGTACAAAACTCAGTTTGAGATACTCTTAGAAATCCACAATAAAAAGTCACACACTCAAAACTATAAAATTTTTAAATGGCTACATTTTAAATTATACCCATTTATACCAATTTATATATTTTTAAAAATGGGTAAAAAAGTTCAGTAGTCACTTCACAAAAGAGGATATTCCAGTGACCATTGGCAATAAGAGAGGGTCTGAACATCATTACTCATCATAAAATGCAAATTAAAACTACAGTGAGATGCCACTCAGAATGTCCAAATAAGACACTAATGACAGCAAGTGTGCACCAGGGTTTGTAGCAGCTGAAACACACATACATTGATGGTGAATGTATCTATATGTATAATCACTTAGGAAAATTGTTGGTACATATCAGTTAATGCTAAAAATATAAGAATAACCTATGGCTCAGCATTTCTTTTATTAATCATAGATCAAAGATAAATAAATTAATAATGAATGTATAATAATGCCTGTGACAACTTAATTCATAACAGCACCAAACTAGAAATAACCTAAGGGTTCATCAGCAGTACAGTGGATAAATAACTTTTTTATATTAATATAGTGGTACCTTACATAGTAATCAAAACAAAATACTACTGTGTACAATAACAAAGATAAGTACACAGTCAAACGGCGGGCAAAAAAGCCAGGCATAAAGCATATGTTCTGTATCATTCCATTTCTATTTAAGTCAAGAAGAGAATGAAAAAAAACCCTGTAATAATAAAAATGAAAATAATGTTTAACTTTGGGTGAGAGTTCGTGACTGAAAAGTGCACGGGAAAACTGTTTGGAGTTTGTGGCTTTTCAACTACTGAAGATGAATGATGGCTACATAGGTTGTCGCATTTGTGAGCACATATTGAGTTACGCACTTGCAATTGTACGCTTGATGTGCGAGAGTTATTCAAACAGTTTGCAGAAAAATAGAATTAAAAGCTTATATGAATCTTTTCATTATATTTTTGAAGTATCCTTGTATGTTTTCTGTCAGCTAAAAGGTGAAATTATAAAGCAGGGTCTATAGAGCAATCTATATTTTCTCTGGACAGGGATCCCTAGTGCTCATTCATGCTTGAATGCAGGAGTAGGCCCCTCTCATGCTTGAAATTACAAGTGTGCCTTATTGGAGCTCAAATGCCAGGTGTCTTTCTAGAGGGAACTCCCTAAGTCACTGATCATGAATAAATTGGGGATTGTAAATTTTAAAAGGTTACATCTCAGAAATTAAAATCTTAGAGTTGACTTCTGGACTATCTTTGATTGAGTAGCCAGTGGATAATATGTCTGTTCTCTTTGGGCTAGAATGCTATGGCTCTAAAAGAATGTCATTAAAATGCACATGTAATCCAATACAAGACGTGTTACATACCACTTATGCAGTAGAGTAGTATGTATGTAATAATATCATATCAAAGGGCTTTTGTTTGTTTGTTTTTTAAATTTATTTCTATCTGGGTTTCTTTCTAATAGCCCAGTTTGTAAACTACATAGTCCTGCACATGCACACAAACACACAAAACACCAAATACAAATACTTTTTTTTTTTGCTTCCAGGGACCTCATGTGTTCTTGCAAATACAATTGATCTTGGAGCTGAGTCAGAAAAGTACATTTTAATAAAACAAAATTTAAAGTCCATTTTAAAGAATGGTTGGGTTTTATTTGCAAAGCACACAATTACCAGGAAAAAAGTGGCATTGTGGTCTCAGAAGTTCTAGAAACAAAATAATCAGGATCAATTCCACCTGGATTTAATTTATTTTTTTAGAAGAGATTCCAATTTGTACTTTTATTGATTCAGTTGATATTTGAAATGTTTCCTTTTTGTCATGAGTATAGTCTATTTATAGACATTGCTAGACATCTCAGTTTCTAAGGGAAGTAAAAAGGCAACATTGCAAATTCTGTCAGTCTTCCATCATTTCCATCCTTGTTTACATAACGTATGTCCCCTGGTACAAGAGGCCTTTGGAAAAGAGAGTTATAAAGATAGTAAAAAGAAATAGTGACATTGAAGTTGAGAGTCCCTAAGGAAACCCAGTAAACTGATGGGAGGAGAAGGAAGAGAAAATCAATGAAGAGCAAGAAATCCACAGGCAAATAGGTGTAGAGAAGAAAAACAGTGATATTAACCAACATTATTAATTTGGTTTTTAGACTACAAAACATTTTAACTTCATAAAATGTGTTCATATTCATAACCACTCTAGGAGGTAGCATAAGAAAAAAAAAGGGGGGGGGAGAAAAATACAGAGTCACAAAGGAGAAAGAAGAGAGAAAAAGGCAAGAGGTGAGAGTGAAGAGAGGAAGAGAGAGCCGAGAAAGGTAGAGATACAAAGACACTGAAGGAAATGTGACAAAATCCAGGCTGGCTGCAGGGTGTGCGACCTGTGAAGTCTGCACACGGATCCACTCTCACAAGGACCCCCTGGCTTGGTTTAATTTTCTGCTCTCTGCCTTTTGACAATCTTGGTCGTTTGAACAAGAAGCCCTGCTGTGAAGTCTGCACACGGATCCACTCTCACAAGGACCCCCTGGCTTGGTTTAATTTTCTGCTGTCTGCCTTTTGACAATCTTAGTCGTTTGAACAAGAAGCCCTGTATTTTCATTTTGCAAATTATGTGGACCCTGCAAATTCCGTGGCTAGTTCTGGATAGAAAGTTGGCAAAGGCATCAAAGATGAGAGAAAGAGCCAGGAGAAACACTTTCTACTTGTATACTGACCGTAATCATGAGCTGTACTTCTAAACTGAAATATCCCTGGTTTCTGCAGTCCAGTCTTCAAGGGAAGGGGAGGGATTACAATCAGTTTCTGAAAAAGAAGGAAGAGGGGAAAGGAAGGAGCTATAATGTGGAGAGAAAAGACATTCTAGATTCATGTTAGGAGCTCAGCTTTCTCAGTCCATTTCTGATTTGAGATATACTGCTCCAGATATTTTTATCATTTGTTTCAAGGGGAGGGTGGGAGTGGTTTAGATGATGATGGCAATATTATTATTGGAATAGGAAAACCTCGATTAATGTTTATCTCTGCTCACCTCTAGTGCCCAAAGATTAGAAACAGGCCTTCAGCATTTCGGCATTATTTCCTTTGTTATCTGTTCCAGTAAGAGTGTGTAGTTGTAAGCCCCAACCTGGTAAGAGGAAGTGATTTACTCCTTAACTTAAAAAAGAGAAAGCAGTAGTTCACAAGATACAGAATTATATGAGGATTCTTCAAAGAGTTCATGGAAAAATAGAATTAAAGGATATACAAATCTTTCCATCAGCTTTTTGAAATACTATCATAGTAAAACCTCAAAAAGAGATATGAAAATTTCAGATAGATTGATGGGATAATTTGAGACAAAGTTAATAATTGTGCTGGCAAGGTGCATTTATTAAATTCAGGTATTTTGTGGGGAAATAATTCCCAGTCCACTGTGGAAGCTCCACACATCTCTTTTATTTGCATGCACTCTTTTCCCTGCCCTTCTTTGCTAAGCCACAAACAACAAAAGCATATAAACAATAAAAGCAAATGACATTTAGTAGATACCTCAGGCTGCAAAGACACAAAAATACTTCAGATATGAGATAGAATCAGTTGAATCTGGCTTGCTTTTTTCAGTAGGGAGTATTTTTCTATGTTGGAAGAAATGGGAGGGAGCAGGGGGCTAAGAGGAATAAATTCTTAATTCAGGGGATTGATAAAATATATAAAATAAGGGTAGTCAATATGGTATACACCTGAGATATCCTACTGTTCCCTAACGGACTGATTTAGGCCTGGGGCACAAAGGAACAAGTTGCATAAATCAAGAACACACAAAAAAAGTTTGCCTTGGAAAAATCGTCTCAACCTTGAGTAAAGAAGCATTTAAAATGGGGGGGATGCTATAGTCTGAATGCTTGTGCTCCCCCCAAATTCATATGTTGAAAATAATAACCCCCAAGGTGAAAATATTTGGTGAGTTATAAGGTGAGGATTTTGGAAGATGTTTAGGTAATGAGGGTAGAGCTCTGATAATTTGGATTAGTGTCCTTATAAAAGAGACCCCAGAGAGCTAGCTCATTATTTATATCATGTGAGAACACATGAGAGGGTTTCATCTATGAAGCAGGAAACAAGCCCTCAGAAGAAACCGAATCTGCTGAAGCCTTGCTTTTGGACATCCCAGCTTCCAGCACTCTGAGAAATGAATTTCTGTTGTTTATAAACTATTCACTCTATGGTATTTGGTTATAGGAACCCAAATGGACTAATGTGGGGGGTAAGTAAAGAATAGGTATGTATTATGCAGTATAATAATTAAGTAGAGGGCCGACCCTGTGGCACACTTGGGAGAGTGCGGCGCTGGGAGCACAGCGGCACTCGCGCCGCGGGTTTGGATCCTATATAGGGATGGCCTGTGCGCTCACTGGCTGAGTGAGGTGCGGACGACACCAAGCCAAGGGTTGCAATCCCCTTACCGGTCACAAAAACGACAAAAAAAAAAAAAAATAATAATAATAATAAAGTAGTAATTAAAATAATAATTAAATTATAAATAAAATAATGAACTTAAAGGATATTCACAAATAGTTCTCTTATCTAAAATTCATTACAATTGTTTAAAGCTAAAAATAGATATAAATTAAAAGGGGAACATATCTTTAAAAATCTGAGAGTCATACTGGGTTGCTGCGTAAGATATGGGCAGATTGACAGGAAAAGACACTAATCAGTGTAGAATACTTACAAGTACAATTTTGATGACTCTTCTCAGAGGAAAGAGCCTATCCTGTCCAGAGCTCGTGTTCCTTTGAGCACCTTGTGCAAAGAAAATATGAATCAAGTGAAAGATGAAATTTTAAAGGTTTTTAGGGTTCAGAGGAAATATTATAGGAAACACAAAAACAAAAACCTGAAGTTGGGATCTGGAGACCAGAGTTGCCAATGTTGCAAAAGTCTAAATTTATAAATTCACATGAAGAAAGAAGCATATTAAATACCATTTTCTGGGAGAGGACTTGATAAGCCCAAGTAAATTTCTGATGAATGGAAAACTGTGAAAAGACCTCCCTGCTTCTGCTTCCTTCCTTCCTGCCACCAGCAGTTAAGTCTCTACTTTGGTCTTGGCCAATGACTGCAATGTGGGTCTTGTAGATTTTGTGTTGCTAATGTGGTGACCCAGTGCTTTCTGTTCCCATCTTCAAAAAACCCAGTTACTGAAAGCTCGAATGAATTGGATTAATTGCATTTTTCAGTCTTGATCATGTGGCTCTGCCATTAGGAGGGACCACTGTCAACCCCATCCTTCGAGGAAATACTCTCTTCTCATGACAACGACTACCTATGATGGGGAGTCATCCAAATCATGTCAGAAAATAACCAGTGACTGAGGTACATTTATTAGTTCTACTCTGTGGATGATCTGTTGTTCAATCTGAGCAGTTAGGGGTGCTGAGCTGACTCAGTTCACTTCATTAGGAGTCCTAGGATGCTCAAGTAATGAAGTCATTCAGATTATGTCTGAATGAGTCTCTTTTGTCAGGGAAAAAGGATCTAAAAATTGAGAAAACAGGATCTTAAATATTAAATTTGTTTACCTAAATGAAAACTGGAAGGGACTGTATTTGGGGCTTATTTTCTCACTGGGTGTTTATTAATGAATGAAGGTTTATAGTCAATTGTGTGCTGTTGACAGACACTTTTCCATGGGTCTTTTGTGCCTCACTCTGTCTTGCTGTATGCCCCGAGTACAAGGCCTAGCTTGCTCTGTGCCTGGGCCATTATTATATGTGTGTTGAGCAACCTTGAGGAATGAGGTAGTGTCTCTCTGTACAAAAGAGCAGATTTCCTAACAGGCTGCTACAAATTAGTGGGTGGCCAACACTCCATGTTCTCCTGTAACACACCCACTGCATGTTCAGACATCCGTGTAGGTCAATGGTTCTCAATTTGGGCTATTTTGCATCCATAGGGGCATTTGGGAATGTCTAGAGACATTTACTGTGGTGATTTTTGAAAAGTGTTTCCGAAAGATATGCCCTAAGCTCTCCTTTCTTTTACACATGCCTTGATATCAGCATGTATTTCACAACATTATGGCTATGTATAAAATATGAGAGCAAAAGCATTTTATTTATCAATAAATCTCCCAGGTTGTTGGTATCTGATGTACATGTGCATTAATAGTTCTTGAATTATATCAATCTGAATTAATGTGTAATTAATTAAAAACAAATCAATGCCTGAATTATAGTTCTTAATTTATTTCTTAAAAAGTTTAAGTAATGCCTATAGCAACCAACAGTTATTGCATCAATAGGTAAAAATGATCATTCTATTTAATTCTAAGCTGAGAAAGATAAAATCGGTGCCATTATTCCATTTTATGAAACATAATTCTCATGCCTCCTCTTCCAACAAACCCAATAAACATAGTGGTCCACGATGCAATGCCTTTACTCTTGTTTGTTGGAATCCGAAGACTATGTATTGCAAAAATTTGAAGGTTAGTAAATTCAACCATTTCCAGGATTACTTCGATTCTTTTCAAGATTATCTTTTCAATGCTTGTACTTTTGCTAATCTCTCTAAAATTTTACATTAAATAGATGAATCAGGTCTTTCCACTCTCCCATTCAACACCCACCAGGGTCTCCCCATCCTATTTAGGAAAAAAAAAAAAAAAAAAGACAATGACAAAGGACATGTTTCAGTTGTTCTCAAAGCTGGATTTACATTAAGATATAAGGAATATCTGGACTCTTTGAAACTATACCTATGCCCAGGACCTACCGCAGACCAATCAAATCAAATTCTCTGGGGAAAAGGCCTGAGTATTCACCCTTTATGGCAATCCAGAGTTGAAAAGCACTGTACTACGTGACCCAGCTCCAGCATGCCTTTCTGAATTACCCCGACCTGTCATTTTTGCTCCTGCGACTCCGGCCCCACAAGCATTTTGTGGTTTCTTGAACAAACCACTCTTGCTCCCACCTGAGGAACTTGCACTTGGTGGTTCCTTTGCCTGTTTTCTCATTTGTTTCTGGACTCTGCTCAAGAAGACCTGTCCTAAAGGAGCACTCTCTCCATGAACATTGCCTTGCTTCATTTTCTCATAGCACTTATTACTCTGACCAGTTTCATAGATATGTGTTGTGCTTACATCTGTACCCCCTTAACACAAGGTTTTTAAAGGAAGAGACATTTCCTGTTTTGTCTTTGCTCTATCTTTAATGCATACACCTGTTATTGAAATATGAACACTTAATAAATAATGCAGAATGGAAGAATGTGTAATTTGAAACCCCAATCCAAAGGTTTTGTATGTCAGAAAATGTTGGGCCGGCCCGGTGGTGCACTGGATAGTGCGCCGTTTGGGAAGGAAGAATTTGGAGGAGCAGGATAGAAAAAGCCTAAATTCTCCTGAGGACTTAGAAGACAAGAAGACCAGGGAAAGTTTGGGACATCTTAAAGACTGGGTAAGAGAAGAGGTCTTAGATGGAAACGAGGAAGAGCTTATTGGAAATTAGAGTAAAATTTATCCTTGTTATGCAGTTACAAATAACATGTTTGGGTGTGTCCATGCCTGGGGGCTTTATGAAATGCAGAACTTAAGAGTGATGAACAAGGATATTTGGCAGAAAAAATTTCTAATTAGCAAAGCATTCAAGGAGCTGCTTGGCTACTTTGAACAGCTTACACTGAATTATGGCAGAAAAGGCATGACATAAAGCTGGAATTTATAATTAAAAGGGAAGCAGAGGGTGAAAAATTGGAAAATTCTCAGCCTGGCCAAAGAAAAAGTGTGTTTGGGAAAGGAAACCAAGGGTGTAGCCCAGTGACCATCTGCTATGGAGATTAGTACAGAGAGAGGGTATCATCAAGAGAATGAAAAAAAAAAAAAAAGCAAAAAAAAAAAAAAAAAAAAAAAGAAAATGTCTGATAACCTGAATGGTGCCCTTTTCTGAGATAATAATACACTTAGCAGTAAATACAGGGATATCTAGAGTTCAGGACATTTTTAATGTTGGAATTATATAAGGAACCATACAATATTTCCAATTTTGTGGAAATATAGACTGCACTCCAGTGGGGGCAGGATGAGGTAGCTATACCAACTTCTGATAAAATTAACCTCTGGAACAAAAATATTTGATAAATAATTCAGTATCTTAGTACTCCTTTTTATCTTTTACCAAATGGAAAATGAGACACACTTTCTTCTCTCATACTCACCTTCCATGGAGAGCTGGATAAACATTTTAGGAAGACATTTCTCTTTTAGGATATGAATTATAAAGAAGAAAAAAAAAAACCATGTCTAGGTTGTTGGAGTTGCAAACTGAAGACTGGGTCTGACTTCACTATTTGCTAGTACAGGTGTAATCCCTTAGTTAAGTATCATGGCTATTATGATCAAAATAGCAGGTTTGGATTATTAGGTATATCTTTAAAAAGGAGTGAGGGATGGATGTATAGTGTGATTTCCACCTGGCCCTATGGTTCCTACAGATAACTGTAGAATCCATCCAACACAGTTCCTTTTGAGAATCTGTCCTGCTCTTTGTTTCTTCCCCTAATGCCTGTATTCATGCCTATTGCATGTGATTAGTGACAGGTGGTGCCGTGCATACCTGCATGCTGATTAGCATTTCCATGCTTATTTGCTCTAAATACTAGCAAATTAGAAGCGATGACACTGTCTGCTTAGTTCCAGTTATTTTTACGGCAGTACTAGGTTTCTTCAAATAGCTTTAGTTTTACACATAGAACAGTAAATGTATCTTTGCTTTCAATTTCTTTTCAACTGAATACAAGGATTTCTGGTTAGATTTATGTAACTAGAGTTAGCTATGATGATGCTTCATAAAGGAGACAGAGCATACTTGAGGTGTGTGCATTGTCTTTGTAGTAGGGATTACAGCTGCAACATCTTTAGCCATCTCATGCAACATCAGGCTACTTGCTATAAGACACACTTTTCAGATATGCAAAGCTTGATTTGACATAGTCACTGAGTATAGAACACCAGTTATAAAAACAACTTCTCTGCTTCCGTTTTCTATTAGTTTGAGCTAAATATGAGCTAAATATAATCTTTGTTTTTAAAATGTTGCATCTATTGAAGTGGCTCAAAATTACCTTCTATAATGCCTTTGTTAAACTATTCTTCCCTAATCCTTTCACACAGATTTTTAATTATTATAGCAATCATTCTGCATAAAAATATTAATGATAATACATAAACGGTCTGCAATAATAATTGAGAGGGACAAAATAAATTGTGTGTAAAACAGCACAATATTGTCTCAAAAGCATTTTTCAAAAATATGGTATTGTCAGCTGTTTTGTCATTTCTACTATACTTAGAATCTTATATCACTACTCATATAATCTTTATTTCCTAGCTAGGATTTTAAGGCCTACTCCTTAGGCCAGATGGATGGGATAATTACTGAGAGAAACTAGACTTCCTTCTGGATTAGAGCAGGATCTAACATTGTTCTGAACATAAAGGGAATGATCAGGCCAAATCACACAGTTCCCCTTAATTACAGAGAAAGAAGTATCTTCCACATCCCGTCCTATCTACAAATAGCAACAACTAAAACATTCTTGTTTGCATATTTCAGGTTTATAACGAAGATGCATTGTGACTGTCAGACCCAGAATTTAGCAAGCAATTTTATCTCCATAAAAACACACCCAAAGGTCACAATCCCATGGAGTTTATGACATTACCAGAGGATATTAAAATTGGAAGAAAATAACTCTGAAGTCGATATTCACTCCAGGTACCTTGAGTAGTCATTTTAAAGGGGGTAATGGAATGGAACATGGTTGGAATAAACCCTGTTGGTTGAATTTGAGCTGATGATATTTTACGACTACTACTACTATTCCTACTACAACGACTACTACTACTACTACTATTATTATTATTGTTATTATTATTAATTGAATTGATCTTCCACTTGTTCTAAAGTAACTTCGTTTCATCCCCCATAATCAAGTGGATTTATCATGCAGAAGAACTGTCTGCAAAGGCTGTTTTTTGCCTTTGCCTAATATAAAAAGGCATCACAAGGATTTCAACAGGGTAAATGGTAAGGTGAGAGGAGTAATAGAAGTTCTCAGAGAAAGTGGACTACATGATAACCAAGTGGGCAAAAAACTAGGTATTTCTGCTTATGTGCTAAAATTTGGCAGACACTGTTTTAGTCCGTTTTGTGTTGCTATAACAGAAATACCTGAGAATGGGTAATTTATAAAGGAAAGAGGTTTTTTTGGCTTACGATTTTGGGACAGCTGCATCTGGCACGGGCCTCAGGCTGCTTCTACCATGGCGGAAAGTGGCAGGCAGCCGGGTTTATTTGGCTTACAATTTTGGGACAGCTGCATCTGGCATGGGCCTCAGGCTGCTTCTACCATGGCGGAAAGTGGCAGGCAGCCAGCAGGTACAAGCAGATGACATGGTGACAGGAAGCAAGAGAGAGAGAGAAGGTGCCAGGGTCTTTTTAAGCAACGAGCTCTCATGGGAACTAACAGAGTGAGAACTCACTCATTGATCCCCCCTCCCCCAGGGAGAGCATGAATCCATTCATGAGGGATCCGCCCCCATGACTCAATCAGTTTTCAGCACTGCCACAATGGAGATCAAATTTCCACGACTTTGGAAGGGACAACACATCCAGACTCCACCATTCTGCCCATGGCCCCCCCAAACTCATGTCACTCTCACATACAAAATAGAATCGTTCTATCCCAACAGTCCCAAAAGTCTTAGCTTACTCCAGCACCAACTTAAAATTCCAAAGTCCAAAGTCTCATCTGAGACCAAAAGCAAAAGTCCTTCCAGCTGTGAAACTGTGAAAACAAAACCAAATTTATCTACTGCCAAGATACAATGGTGGAACAGACATTGGGTACACAATCCCGTTACAAATGGGAGGAATAGGCCAGAAGAAAGGAAAAACAGACCCCAAACAAGTCTGAAACCCAGCAGGGCAGACATTATGTCTTAAAGCTCAAAAATAATGTTCTTTGACTCCAAGTCCTGCATCCTGGGCACAATTCCATGGTGGTCCCGCTGCCTTGGCTCTACTAGATATTTCCCTGGTGGGGGCTCCCTGTGGGGGCTCCAACCCCACTTTCCTGCTTGTCATTGCTCTAGTAGATGGCCTCAGCAGTGGTTCTGCCCCTGTGACAGGTCTCTGCCTGGGCCCCCAGGCTTTTCCATACATCTTCTAAAATCTGGGTGGAGGCTACCATGCTCTCACATCCTGCCGGCCTGCAGACTTAACACAATGTGGATGCCACCGAGGTTTTGGGCCTCTACTCTCCAGAGCTGCTGCACAGACCACACTTGGGGCTGCTCCAGTCGGGGCAGCTGGGATGCAGGGAGCAGGATCCTGAGGGCAGCTGTGCCCCAGGTCTGTACTCCAGGATAGCTCAGTCCTTCTAGGCCTCTGGGCCTGTGATGCATGGGGCACCCTTCCAGACTTCTCAAATATCTTTAGGGCATTTTTTTCCATTGTCTTGGTTCTTAGTATCTGGCTGCCTCACTGCCAAGGTAATGGCTTTAGCAACCAGTTTATCTGCTTCACACTTGCATTTTTCTCCTGCTCTCAGGTTCTTTACTGCATGGACAGGCTACAAATTTTCCAAAACTTTATGCTCTGCTTCCATTTTAAATTCTGGCTTTACATCATGCCTTTGCTGCCATAACTCAGAGTAGGCTGTTAGAAGTAGCCATGCAGCATCCTTAATGCTTTGCTGCTTAGAAATTTCTTCTACCAGATACTCTGGTTCACAACTCCTAAGTTTCAACTTCCATAAAGTCCAAGGGCATGGACACAATGTAGCCAAATTCCTTGCTATTGTGTAGCAAGGGTGATCTTCTGTCCAATTCCCAATAGTTCCTCATTTCTATCTGAGACTTCATCATCATCATGGTCTTTACTGTTCAAGTTTCTATCAAAATTCTGGTCACGACCATTTAGACAATCTTTAAAATCTTCCAAACATTCTCTAATGTTTTCATCTTTTTCTAGGTTCTCTATACTCCTCCAACCTTTGCCCATTACCCATTTCCAAAACTGCATCCACATGTCAGGAATCTGTATAGCAAAACCCCACTCCTGGTACCAATTTTCTGTTTTAGTCCATTTTGTGTTACTATAACAGAAATACCTGAGACTGGGTAATTTATAAAGGAAAGAGGTTTATTTGGCTTACAATTCTGGGACAGCTGCATCTGGCACAGGCCTCAGGCTGCTTCTACTCATGGCAGAAAGTGGCAGGGAGCCAGCAGGTACAAGCAGATCACATGCCAAGAGGAAGCAAGAGAGAGAGAGAAGGTGCCAGGGTCTTTTTAGACAATGAGCTCTTGTGAGAACTAATCAAGCAAGAACTCAATCATTAATCTCTCCCCCAGTTAGAGCCTTAATCCATTCATGAGGGATCCACCCCCATGACTCAGTCAGTTTTCCAACACTGCCACATTGGAGATCAAATTTCCACATGACTTTGGAGGGGACAACACATCCAAACTCCATCAGACTCCAAATGTCATCTATGCTAAACAAACACACCTACTAGCCTAAAACAGTCCTAGAAATTCCACCAAAAGTTACTCTCTTAGATTGAAGCATGTATACATACCTCACACTAACCAATTGTG
The DNA here is from genome assembly GCF_000696425.1 of Galeopterus variegatus. Lineage (NCBI taxonomy): Eukaryota > Metazoa > Chordata > Mammalia > Dermoptera > Cynocephalidae > Galeopterus > Galeopterus variegatus. The sequence goes on along the minus strand of NW_007735501.1, from coordinate 35,605 downwards.
CCTAACAGGTACAAAACTATGCTATCTACCCTAAGTGAATCATTGTTCAATATATGCATGTATTGGAACAATACACTGCACCCCACAAAAAAGTACAAGTAAGTGTTTTTTTCTTTTAATTTATTTTAAAGAATAACTAGCTGATATTGTAATAAGACAATATCATTTATAAAAAAAAATTAAAAATAAATAATGAAAAACGAGATTAAAGCACTAGTAAAATACAAATCTAACATCTCATAGTTTTATTGCATTGGTACCAACTAAATTAATGTGTTATATAAGTTGAATACACTTGACATATTTGAAAAGTTTATCAGGTTCTCTGTAAGGGAAGCACATCATTAGACTCTTGAGTTAAATTTGAAGGAAGCAGATTTGGCTCACAATAAGGAAGACATATTTACATTCTGGAAGTTCTGGAGTTGCCTAACAATAAATGGGGTGGGGATGGGGCGTTGTTGTTTAGGTAAGCTGTGGTCTCTGTCACTGTGAGAAATCAATTTGCAGTGCATGTTATAGAACAGCATTGTCCAAAGGAAACAAAACATGAGGCATGCATGTAATTATACATTTTGCTTATCGTTATAAAATTTTTCTTTATCATTATAAAAGAACAAAATAGAAGTTGAAATTAAATATTATATTAAATTTAACAGAATATGCACATATTATCATTAAACATGTAATCAATATTAAAAATGAGTTACTTTACATTTTTATGCTAAGTATTTGAAATTCCATGTGAATTTCAGTTACCCCTGAAATGTGACTTAGTCATATGTCAATAGTTACACGTGCCTAGTGGCTACCAAATTGGGACAGTATGGTTAGAAATTTCCCAGAAGGGGTGAGGAATCCATTCTGTAAGGTGAATTCTATTTTTATTGTTTATTTATTCATTCCATTACTTGATCAAATCACATTAGATGGATGGACTTCCTATTGCATGGAGCAGCTGCATTAGCTGGGTACAGGGAGGGGAAGCCACAGGGAGGAAACTGATTGTTTTCAGGGAAGGGCAGCACAGATTGACTATTTCTGCTTCCCAACCTTGAATCAGAAAACACAAGTATCAACTAACAGAAATTGGTTAGACAAAGGAATGAAACAGTTTAATCTACATTTACTGGCCAATGGCTTTACGTAGAGTATTATGATGAAGTCAAAGTCCATGCCCTCACGGAACATAATACAGAATATAGGGAAGGTAGACATATATGTGCACGTAAAACTAATATCAATCACTGTGAGAGAGTGCCAATCAACCTCTCTAGGGAGAGTCCTGTAGAACTTAGCAGGGAAAAAAATTATCACTGGCATTTAGAGGAGCCTTCTAGATAAAAGTAATGGGGCTGAGCTGAGCCTTGGAGGATGAGCAGCCTTTGCACAAGCACAGAGGGAATGTTAGTAGAAGCAATGAAGTGAGAATGTCCAAGGAACTTTTTTTTATTTATTTATTTTTTGTGCACAAGCACAGAGGGAATGTTAGTAGAAGCAATGAAGTGAGAATGTCCAAGGAACTTTTTCTTATTTTTTTTTTTTTTGTGGACATAAAGCAGTCTGTATTGCAAGGATACTATTGCTAATCTTTATTGTTCATATGTAACAGGAGCCGCTATCTCATTTGGTTTGTGGGATCTTGTCAGACTTAAGAGCCAATGAAAAGGGGATGAAAAAAATTCTCGTGCTTTGTCTTCATTGTTTCTTCCTTAATTCTATGCTCAGTGATAAAGAAAAATGGGCACCTGGTACTTGCTCAAGGCCTACGTGGAAGCTTGGTGAAGAGGGCAAAGGCCTAACTGAAATTAGATCCCTTTACCGAACAGATGTACGGAATATTTCTTGGCCAGAGGAGTAGAGATCAGGTTGGAAGTAGAGGGCAAATGAATAAGCTGCATTTCCAAAGGGAGAATAAAGCCATTTGGTTCAAATTAGGCTGAGACCAAGATTTCAAATGCTGTAAGAGAAGAGGAGAGACAACAAGCAGTACGGGGTCAAACAGACTTATTGGCACTTCAGCTGGCTCTCTGATACTATTCTAACAACCAGGGCATATGAGATGTGCTGGGTATTTGGGGAAGAGTTTAAAAAATGAGAACAAAAGATACTTGTTTGCTTGGGTCAAAAACTTTGATCCTATTCTTGATTCCCCTTCTTTTTTCATATGTTACATCCAATTTATCATCAAATCCTGTTGGATCTACTTTCAAAATACACCAAAAACCTGACTGCTTTTTACCACCTAATTCTGCTACCACACTGACCCACTGTACCTTCATCTCATACCTTAATCATTGGAATAGCCTTCCAGCTATGTCCCCTACTCTCTTCCCTCCAGCAGAGCAGGAACCTTTTAAAACATGAGTCAGACTACATCATTCTTATGTTCAAAATGCTTTTTGCTTCCCCAACTCACTCAAAATGAAAATGCATATCTGTGCTCTTATCTAAAACTTCTTACGTACTCTGCTGCTTGCCCTCTGCAACTGCCTCTCTGATTTTCTATCCTTTATTGTCTTACTTGCTCACTTTGCACATTGGGTAATAGAGTTTGGATATGTTGTCCCCTCAAAGATCCTGTCAAAATATGATACCCAACTTGGCAATGTTGCGAGTGGTTTGAGTCATGGGGGCAGATCCCTCATGAATGGATTAATGATCACCCTGAGATGGGGGATCATGAGGGAATTCTCGCTCTATTAGGCATTTCAGAAATCTGGAAGGGCGCTCCTCCAATCACAGCCCGGAAAGCCTAGAAGGACAGAGTTTTTCTGGAGGACAGACCTAGGATGCCACTGCCCTCAGGAACCTGCTCCCTGTAATCTAGCCACTCTGTCTGAAGGAGCCCTGCCTCAAGTGGCCCCAAGTGTAGTTCATGCTGCAGCTCTAGAGAGTACAAGCCAAAAACATTGGTGGCATTCACGTTCAGTTAAGTCTACAGGCCGGCAGAACATGAGAGCAGTGGAGGTGTGTCAGCCTCCACCCAGATTTCAGAGGATGTATGGAAAAGCCTGGGGTCCAGGTGGAGACTCGCCTCAGGGCAGAGCTACTACAGAGATCATCTACTAGAGCAGTGCCAGGCAGGAATGTGGAGTCAAGTCCCCCACAGATAGACCCCACCAGGGCAATGTCTAGAAGAGTTGAGAGAACAGGGCTGCCACCAGGACCTCAAAATTGTAAGGCCAGTGGCAATGTACAACACTGGCCTGGAAAAGCCACAGTGCAATGCTCCCAGCAGAGCCAAGGGAGTGAGGCTGCACAAGGCAGTAGGGACCCAAATGCCCCATTGTGCCCACGATGCAGGACTTGGAGTCAAAGAAGAATATTTTGGAGGTTTAATGTCTGCCCTGCTGGGTTTGGGACTTGTTTGGGGCTTGTTTCTCCTTTCTTCTGGCCTATTCCTCCCTTTTGGAATGGAAATGTGTGCCCCAAATCTGTTCCACCATTGCATCTTGAAGGTGGATAAATTTGCTTTTGATTTTTACTGGTTCACAACTAGAAGGAGTTTTGACTTTGGTCACAGATGAGACTTTGGACTTTTAAGTTGGTGCTAGAACAAGCTAAGACTTTTGGGACCTTTGGGATGGAATGATTGTACTTTGTATGTGAGAGTGACATGAATTTGGGGGGGGGGTCAGAATGATAGAGTTCAGATGTGTTGTTCCCCCAAAGCTCATGTCAAAATCTGATCCCCAACTTGGCAATGTTGGGAGCAGTTTGGGTCATGGGGGCAGATCCCTCATGAATGGATTAACAATGCTCACCCTTTGGGGGCAGGGTCATGAGTGAGTTCCTGCTCTATTAGTTTCTGCTAGAGTTGGTTGTTTTAAAGGAGCCTGGCATCATCTCCTCTCTCTCTCTCTCTCTCTCTCTCTCTCTCTCTCTCTCTCTCTCTCGCTTCCTCTTGCCATGTGATCTGCTTGTACCTGCTGACTGCCACGAGTAGAAGCAGCCTGAGGCCTGCACCACATGCAGCTTTCCCAGAATCATAAGCTAAATAAACCTCTGTTCTTTATAAATTATCCAGTCTCAGGTATTCTGTCATAGCAATGCAAAAATGGACTAATACACTGAGCTTCTTGTTGCTTCTCAAAAACTCGCTACCCAGCTATCCTACTGCTGGGAATATACCCAGAGGAATGGAAATCATCAAGTCAAAGGTATATCTGTTCTCCAATGTTCATTGCAGCACTGTTTACAATAGCTAAGAGTTGGAACCAGCCCAAATGTCCATCATCAGATGAGTGGATACAGAAACTGTGGTATATCTACACAATGGAATACTACTCTGCTATAAAAAAGAATGAAATACTGCCATTTGTAACAACATGGATGGACCTAGACAGAATTATATTAAGTGAAACTAGCCAGGCACAGAAAGAGAAATATCACATCTTCTCACTTATTTGTGGGAGCTAAAAAAATAAATAAATGAATACACAAACAACTGGGGTGTGGGGAGGGAAGAAAACACAACATTTACAATTCCTTCAAGTTGATATGACAAGCAAACAGAAAGGACATTGTTGGGAGGGAGGGGGAGATGGGGGAGGAAGAGGGAGAGGGGGGAGGAAGGGAGGTTTTGGTAATGGGCCACAATAATCAACCACATTGTATATTGACAAAATAAAATAAAATTTACAAAAAACAAACAAACAAACAAACAAAAAACCTCCAGTTACAGTTCACCTGCCAGACATTGGACTTTCTGTGTCCTCTGTCTGATATGCTGTGTCCTAAGCTATCCACAGAACAGGTTTCCTCACTTCATTCCATCTTCTCAGTGATTACCTCTGTAATCACCACAGCAAAAAATTTGACCTCCTTTCCTGATACCTACAAGTCCCCATTAGTGTCTAATGATTTTCTCCTTAGAATGGATTCCTATTTAACATTTTGTATATAATTACTTGTTGATCATGTTCACTGTCGACCTGTGACACTGAAATATAAGCTCCAAAAAGAAAGAGATTTTTCCTGTTTTCTGTTCTGCTATATTCACAGTACACAGTTTTTGGCACGTTGTAGGTACTCAATAAAAACATTCTGAATGAATTAATGATTAAATGGGTGTTGCAGAGGGAGCCAAAATATGTAACTATCTTGTCTGACATTAGGTAGATGGTAGATAGAAAGCACTGAACAAAGGGTAAAATCAGTTGTTACTCAAGGAACTCAAAAGGTATTTTTTTATGTAGCTGGGTAGGCAGGGAATGCTTCATGGAAATATATCAGATTGGCTTGAGGCAATACCAAGGGGCAGAGAAGGAAAGCAGACATCCCATACCGAGGAATCCTAGGAGCAGAGCGGGATGTAAAACAAATTGAGTGCAGGCATTATTTCACATGTCACAGATGCACAGCAAATCTAACTTAAAAAAAGGAAATTATCATATAGTTTAGGCTAATTTTTATTTCAATCACTTTTGCCTTCCTGATGGCAGGTAAATTAATCTTAGGTACTGTTGATCATGACTGAGAAATGGACACATCTCACACCAACATTGCAGTTTAGGTAAGCTTTAGAGCTAGAATCAACTCCAGGAGAAATAGTGGGAGGGAAAATATTCTGAATGCAAGTGAATTTTAAATCAGAATTGCTGCAATTGAATCTTAACCAGGTTACCTGGAATTGGCAACGTGTAATCTGTCTGTCTGTCTGTTTGTCTATATCTAGACCAGTTAATGTAGGCATCATACTGTTTGCTAGTAGGCCCTGGATGACTTTCACGACAGGGAAGCTCATTCAATTCCTGTTTTTTCTATCCTACCCTCCACACATCCCCAAAATGTAAGTAGTGGAATATATACTATCTTTCTTCTGTTCCTTCTATTTCTTTTCCTTCCAAGAAACTTTTTCTGTTTGTTGCTATCTACACATATTAATAGTGATATTTTATCATTTCAATTCATTTTTCTTTCCCCCCTTCATTTTTTTTTTTCTTACAGTAGCAAAAAAAGTGACCCCTAAACGCTATTAATGTAAATTAGCAAAGACTGGCCAACTTTTCTTTCATCCCATTTCCTTTAATTTGGAGACATGCATAGACTAAACACTAACCAACAAGAGGTAAAAGTATTAAAACAAAACAAACAAAACCAAAAAACTGAAGTTATACTCTACCTTCAAGCACACATCGTGCTTTAAATACAGCTTATCAAGGTTTCTTCTCCATTTCCTATCTCCAGCCCGTCTCTCCTCAGCCAAGCTTGCTTCCTGGTTTCTGTGGAGCCTCCTGATGTGCTGGCTGTCCTCACTTCTCTATACTTTGTCATCTGGGATAATGCCCTTGGGTTTTATAACGACCTCCTCTTTCTCTACCATCCACCTTCATATCTCAAGCTTCTCTTTAATGAACTTCCTGCTTCTCTAGGGCACCACATTATTTTGTTTTCTTGTCTGTTTATCACTCTGACTGCATTGCTTAAGCTCTTTCTCTTGGTTTTATTCTTTGCCAAAACTATAGCATCACCTAAGTCTGCACATGAGAAACAATCAAAGTAACAGCAGTAAACCACCTGAGTTTTTTCCAAAGGAAAAGGCATTCTGGATTAAAAAAAAAAGAAAAAAGAAAAAAATGTATAAAATAATATATATATATTATTTATTTATTAATTTACTTATCAATATATGCTTCATTTAGAAAAATATGAAATATTTATTCAACAATAAGAAAATGACCTATCTAGCCTCAAAAAGACAGAGAAATGTTAAATGAATATTGCCAATTTAAACGAGACCATCTGTAAAGTATGTTGTATGGTTTCAACTGTATCACATTTTAGAAAAGGCAAAACTATGGAGACAATAAAAAATCAGTGCTTGCCAGTAGTCCAGGGAGTGGGGAGAAAAGGATGAATAGGTGAAGCGCAGGGGTTCTTAGGGCAGTGAAACTATTTTGCATGAAAATGTGGATACATACTTTTACACATTTGTCAAAACCAATGCAAGTGTACAACATGAAAAGTGAACCTTAATGCAAGATATGGACTATAGTTAATGGTGAATAAATATTGGTTCATTAATTTTAACAGAGTACCACAGCAATGCAAGATGTAAATAATAAAGGAAACTTGAAATGGTGGGGAGAGNCTGTATCACATTTTAGAAAAGGCAAAACTATGGAGACAATAAAAAATCAGTGCTTGCCAGTGGTCCAGGGAGTGGGGAGAAAAGGATGAATAGGTAAAGCGCAGGGGTTCTTAGGGCAGTGAAACTATTTTGCATGAAAATGTGGATACATACTTTTACACATTTGTCAAAACCAATGCAACTGTACAACATGAAAAGTGAACCTTAATGCAAGATATGGACTATAGTTAATGCTGAATAAATATTGGTTCATTAATTTTAACAGAGTACCACAGCAATGCAAGATGTAAATAATAAAGGAAACTTGAAATGGTGGGGAGAGGGTTGGGGAATTATATGGAACTCTATATAATATCTGTTCAATTATTCTGTAGATCTAAAACTGTACTAACAATTAAAGTGTGATAATTATTTTTAAAAGATAAAAGAGGAAAGAAATAGAATATTCAGTTTGTTTTACTCAGGAATTAGAGACTGGGGAATATTCAGTAGCAATAGGTTTAAAGACTAACAATAGGCACAGTTTACTTGTTTACTGCTAATGTTATTGTGGCAATTGTAAATTGACTCTTATCATAAATGGCCCTGCACATTGTAAAATAAATCCCATGGCTTTTATGTATGCCAAAAATGGGTTCTTAACATGTAAATGGGCTCCCTTACTTTGCAGTATAAATCCCATAAGATTCTATTGACATAATACATCAGGCAGTGCATTATTAGGAAATATTGGAATTGCAATAGTTTGCTGGTTTTTATTTTAAAACTTCCTAAAGGAGAGATGTAAAATTAGGGAAATGAATTTAGCTACTGCCAAGGACAGAGAATCTTTTACCCTGTTAATCACAAGGGGCATTGATGCTGTCAATTTTGAAATAAACACTTTCTCACTACAAAATATAAATTAAAAGTCCCATGAATGATTGCTCAGAAGTAGTTTGGGTATATGAGCTAGCAGACAGCTTGAAAGTGTTAGTGTCAGTTTGAAGGAAATTTTTGTACTATTCCAAATTTATTATTTTCTCTCCCTGTTCTTGATCTAGTGCAAGAAAATTCTGTTTTTGTTTTTATTCAAATTACCTCTCGCCTTTGGGGAAACCACGATAAATAAACAACAACCTAACTAATCTATTAATTAACAAGCAAACATACCTCTCCAGTGTTTTTATTTGTTTCCTATTACTTTGTCTATTTAAACAGAGAAATCCTTTAGCTTTGTAATCCTCCTTCTATAATGAATAAATATATCATATGTGATATATCTGAAATATGATATTTCTGTTTTTGCCACATAATTAGAGATGCATAGTATACTCCAAGTTTATAAAACAACACACCCTACATAGAAAGAACTACTGGAGCCCTTAATGCTCTACGCTAACAAAGAAATGAATACTTCAGGCTTATGCTCAGGCAAATAACCAGTACGTCTTTCAAGGAAGAGGAAACACAAATGGATCTAGCTCCTAACCCATTACCAGCATGAGATTCATAAATTGAACAGCAACAATGTAAATTATTTTAAAAAATCACATATCTTCCTATATCTTTCTCATCAGCTTCACACCTTCCCAAACCTTTCCTGAGGATTATTAACAGAATGGATACTTTGTAGAATACCAACTTGTTCTATTTTCTATGAGCAAACCAGCCGATATAATTGTTACTTCAGTCCCTCTTCTTTATCCCCTCCCATTAAATTGGAATAGTAGTCTCTGTACACATAAATTCATATTTAAAAACAATGTCTTTTCCATTTTTATGACTCTTCAGTAGCTTTCAATTTTATTATGATAAAGTGAGAAATTCATACAAAGTCCACAGGGCTTCGAATGGTATGGGACTTATCATTTTCAACTTTCTCTTATTAATACTGCTTGTCCATCACATGCTCTTTGTCCTAACCACACTGTTCCTTCAAATATGCAACTCTTCCACCTCAGGTTTTATGCACATAATGATAGCTTCCGACATGAATATTCTTCTCTTTCACCCCTTTATTTTGCTTAGCTTCTCTTCAGATATTTATTATATTAAACATTGGCTTTTATTTCCTTCACTGTTATAGCCTCATATATTATTCATGTTTGCTTTCCATCTGTGATCTCCAACTAGAATATAAGCTTCATTAAAGCATGACAATTGAATGTTTTATTCATTATTTTATCTATAAAACTTAGAACCATTCCTGGCAAAATATAGTGTTTAAATAGATATTTGTTCAATAAATTAATAAATGAACAACAACAACCACAACAACAAACACTTCTTAAGGTAAATTTTGCTTGCATATTTGGATTCAGTTAGATTCTTCTGTTAAAAATTCATATAGCATCCTATAATCAGTACTGATACTCCTCATATCCTTTCTGACTTTGTTTAAAAAATCCAGTAGCCTGTTCTTGTAATTAACTGTCAAATAGAGTTTAAACAATGGGACGGCTGATGGATATATCTGAACATCTGTCTCCATACAGGAGTCTCCCTGCAACCCCATTTATTTACATCCACTTAGAATTTTGTTCTTGACTGAGAAATGAAATAACATTATTTTGAGGCCTATATAGTTGCTTTTTAGCAACTCTTCAAAATGCGCTGGGCAGGCTGGTTAGCTCAGTTGGTTAGAGAAGAGCCTTATAACACCAAGGTCATGAGTTTGGATCCCCATACCAGCCGGCCACCCCCCAAAAAATAAATTAATTAGTTAAATAAATAAGTACTAAGATGCTCTACTACATCTTTTTCAAGTTTTTTTCTCATAATTGGTGTTCCATTTTACAGATGACAACACCATTCAAGTCCATGTTTATCTGTTTGCTAGTACAGTTGGCTGTCTGTATACATGGGTCATACATCTGTGGATTCAACCAACCAGATCAAGAATATTTGGAAAAAATAATTACATCTCTACTGAACATATGCAGACTTTTTATTCTTGTCATTACTCCCTAAACTAAACAGTATAATAACTGTTCATATAGCATTTATGTTGTACTAAGTATTATAAAAAAAATCTACTGATGATTGAAAGTATATAGGAGGATGTGCTTAGGTTATATGCAAATACTACGGCATTTTATAGCAGGGATTTGTGCATCTGAGAATTTTGCTATCTGTGGGAGGTTCTGGAACTAATTCTCTAAGGAAACCAAGGAATGACTGTGCATTTTACATTATTGTGTATATTGGGCAATTATACATATATTAAAACAATAAAATTAATTGATATTACTTTATTATATATCTTCCATGTTTGTAATTTTAAACTCCTTACTTTGGATGGATGCCAAAGAGATAGTGAGGAAAATTTCACATTGTCCCAGGAATTAAAAGGCCCAGAGTGTGACCAAGAGTACCTTAATGTTCCCCTAGCATGAATAAACTTTAGGTTATCTTCAATCCTCCTCATGGGGCTTTGTGTCTGACCCCTTTGCTTAAAACCCTTTCACAATATTGCCCCCATCACTTTGGTCAAACTTATCTAAAATATTCACATCTTAGATGAAAATTTCTTGTTGTATCTATCAAATATAGAATTTTATAAAACTATTCATTATAGCAACATCATGTATATTGACTTTAGGTTTCTCAGCACATTCTAAATTAATTTCACTGGTTACTTGTATTAATCACAGTCTCTCTCAATAAATATAATTGCCACAATAAACCAAATTTTGTCTGTCTTATTCGCAAATTTTCTCTAGCTCCTAGCACTTTACTTAACAAAAAGGTAGGCACTCAATCTTTCTTTCTTTCTTTATTTTTTTAGATGATAAGGACAGTGATCCAAAAAATGTGAAATAATTTCCCTAAATATACAAGACTATATGACAGCATATTCATAATGGCAGCTGTCAAAGAAAACTAGCACTAGACAAGCTAGCAGGCAAAGAAGACTCTATTCAAGAATATCGAATAAAGGGAGAGACATTGACTCAACTCTGCTAAAATTCAAAGCAGCAGTTTTTAGTGCTGGGATGAGCTAGTGAAAAGGTACTGGAGGACCTGAAGGGAAAGGTTGCTCATGAGATTATATAATCTGCATTTGCTAATTAATGCGTATCAACACTCTTACTTTCCTACAGAAGCAGGGAGATAGGACTACTATCTTTTTTGATAGTTATTTCAAAATGGTGACATCAAGGTTCTTCAGAAAGACATTCCTGGGTCTTAACACTGGCAAGATGTTGGGAGAAGATTTTATCTCAAAGGGACAGAGAGAGAATTTGCAGTTACAAATTTTCTTAAGTAAATGCTCTAAAAAAGGGAGGTAAGTGGTCTATAGATATCACAATAGTGTTGCAGTAAACATTGGAGTGCTGGTGTCCCTTCAGCATGATGATTTCCATTCCTCTGGGTATATACCCAGCGGTGGGATTACTGAATCATATGGTAGTTCTATCTTGAGGAACCTCCATACTGTTTTCCATAATGCCTGCAACAATTTACAGTTATACTAGGAGATTTTTGAAAGCCAGGACTGAATATAAACATGACAAGAAGGTAAACTAAGAAGATATTGGAGATCTAGGCAGAGGGAAAATAATGTGTTTTTAGGCTAGAATGAGAAATTTGGATTTTACTTTAAAAGTAACGGGAAATTACTGATGAGACTTTTAAAAAGGAATGGCATCAACTGCTTTTACATTTTAAAAAAATATTACTCATATTGGAGGGATTAGTATTAGGGATTAGGAAGGCAAGTCTAATTTCAGGAAGGAAAGACCAGTAAACATACATTTGCAGTAGTTCAGAAAGACAATGGCAGCAGTTTAATACATGATAATATAGTAGAAACACAACGGACACATTGGAACATATTTTGGAAGCAGAATTCACAAATGTTTTGTAAGATATGCCTATTCATCCATACCATTTGGGTGGCAAAGTGGGTAATTTTTTAGCCACCTTTCATGCAAAAGGATAAGAGAAGAATTCTACAGAGTCCCATGACATAGGTTAAGGCTTAGGATTTAATGGCGAAACACAAAGCCAGTGTTTGTGTGAGAAGAAAAGTTACAATTCTCCAGCTAACACACGGGCAGAAGTCCTGGAGCTAAGGCTTAACCAAAGAGTGGATTTGCTTTCCATTGAAGGCATCTCACAACTCCTGTTCCTATTTCTTCTTAAAAGAGTTTAGCCCTTTTAGAAAATGAACACATAAGCTCTTTGGATATTACACAGTTCATATTGGCTCCCAGCTTTTCACAGGTGTTTAGGAACAACAGTTAGCCAGCACATGTGATTACCTTGGAAGCCATTGAAAATTACAATCCTTCTGTTTTGAGAAGGCACTGGAGACCATCCCTCCTTGGAGAAAGAGGGATCTTCATTACCTTGTATGCAATTGTCCAGGATATGCAGTTTGAATTTCCAGGGTCATTTTCAGTAATTCTGTTCCACACATCAAAGTAAAACTTTCTGATAGAATAAATTATAGTATTTTGGTGAGGAAAAGAGAGAAACCAAGGATAAGCTCTAAGTTTCTGAATTGGGAACTGAAAAAGCTAGTGGTATCAAATACTTGTACTAATAAGAAAAATTGAGAAATAGACAGTTTTGAGGTAAAAAGTGATAATTTGTTTTGCACATAATTCATTTGAGATTACCTCTGAGAAATCTTATTAAAAATGTTGATAGTAAGTGTTTGTATACATGAATCTAGAGCTCAGAAGAGAGAGAAGCCATGGAGATGTACATTTTGGAGTTATCAGCATGTAGGTGAAGTTTAAAGACATGGGATCATATATCCCATCAGAATAAAGTAAAGAAAAATAAAAAGTTTGGGGTCTGAGTCTCAGGGTACTACAAATTTTAGAAATTGCAGAGGGTGTGGAAAACTAGCCAATGAACCAAGATAGAATGGCCAGCGAGGTAGGAGGGGACAAAGAAATTCCCTTTAGATGTTCCTAAACTCCAGTATAAAATGTATTTCAAGAAAAGAAGGCATGAACACATGTGTCAAATGCTAGTAATAGGTCAGGTAAGGGGAGGGATGAGAATTGACCACGAGAACTGGTAACTTGGCACTCTTCATTAACTTTGACAAGAGCAACTTCAGTGGCGTGTTAACAAATGCTTGTGGGGTAGATTTAAGAGAGAGTAAGGGAGAGGTATTAAAGACACAAGTGTAACAAGCTATTCTTTTGAGATATTTTGCAATAAAAGGGAGGAGAGAAATGCTATTTTGGCTGGCATATTTGTTGTTAATGGTTTCTTATAAAAATGAAAATGCATTTAAATGTTCACTCAAAAGGCTGCACATGCAAGAGGGTGCTATGAGATGCAAACTGCTCTAAAGCTTGCATGCATTTGGACTATATCCCACAGTTAAGCAGGGCTTCCCAATATCCCTCAAAGGCATCCAATGTCAGTAAGAAAGAAATTACAGTAAACATCTATCTATCTGCCTAATCTATCTACCTTACATAAAAAAGCCATAAAATTTCTTTTTGAAAAGATCTTTTATTAAAGTATAACAGGATAGCACAAGAAATAGTACACAAATTATAATTTAGAATTCAGTGAATCATCACAATGTGAACACACCCATGTAAACATCCTTGGGTCAAGAAATGGAACCTAATGGTATCTAGAAGTCGCTGTTGTGCCCCCTCCCAATCATTAACCTCCTTCTCCTTCTCAATTAAATAGTATGTTAAATTCTAACACTATGAATAAATTTTAAATATTTTTTTAACTTTCCCACCAAAATGAAACATTTTCAACACATGCAGAAGTAGATGTCATGACGTCATGAACCCATGAACCCATACACACTTCCATCCCAGCTTCAATAATTACCAACTCATGGATAATGTTGTTTCATCTGTCAAGTTATTCGCAGAATGTGGTCCCTGTACCAGCAGCATCAGCATCAGGGAAAAACTTTTCAGAATTGAAATCTTCAGGCTCAATCCTAGACCTCCTCAATAATAAACTCTGAGGGTGAAGCCTATCAATTTGCATTTTAACAAGCCCACTAGGGGATTCTAATGCACAACAATGCTTGGAAACCACTGATCTAGAGTCACACAGATGTCCTTCCCCTGCTAGATTAATTTTTAATTTGATGCACATCTTATACATCTGTTGATTTCTGCCATCAATATTTCAGCATGATTCCTAATACAATTAGTAATACATTGTAAGCATCAGTAAATATCCAGTCAGTGTTCAGATTATTTCATATATTTTAAATTTATTTGTTTGAACCAGAATCCAGACAAAGACTCTGCACTGAAATTGGTTAGATATGTTTATTACAGGTATTTAGTTTATGGTTCCTCCCTTCCCACATGGTCTCTCCTCTCTTCTCTCTCTCTCTCTCTCTTTCTCACTTTTTTATAAAATGAATTGTTGAATAAAATGAATCATTTCTCCTGTAGTTTCTCAGTGTCTGGACTGCTCACTGTATCTTTTGTGTGTGTGTGTCTGTGTCTTCATCTATCCCTTGTGTTTCCTGAAAATTGGTAATCACATCTAGTGACTTTATCGTGATTGTATTAAATTTTTCTTAGAATTGGAACAATTTGAAATTTTTTTCTGACTGTCATGTTGACATTGCAGTTTTAAGGAAAGGGAGTGATTGAAGAAATAGGGGTTTTTAGAGGTTAGAGCAGAAAGACTGTGGGGTACAGACTGGAATGGTTGAGAACACAAGCTAGCTGGTAAGTTATGAAATTAGCAAGAGTGTAGTGATTAGGCCACATTTTGAGCAGATAGTAGGAGAAATTGGAAATGATAAATAATTTGAGGGGTATGATAAGAAAAATAGCCATGGTGACTGGAGATCAAAGAAAAGGGAGGTGACTCAGTCAAAGATAAATACAGGGTTTAATCCTTGTTGCTTGAGATTGTGGTGTCATTCACAAAATATTTTCTAGATTAATGTTAGAAGAGGAAGATATTTTGAGGTAAAGTGTTGCATTTAATTCATAGAAAATACATTTATGATGGCAGTTTATATGATCCATAGAAAGGTGTGAAGACCTCAGACACACCCTGCTGTATTTTCCCTCTTCTTTTATGTTTCCGTAATGGGGCTTCTTGCCTCTGCAACATTGCTTCACCTTCGTAACCAGCTTAGGCATGAAAAATTACTCTTCGTGTTTTCTGGTAGTCTAGGAAGAAGAATAATCATTCTTCCAGTGCTTTGTTACCGTTTATTTGCTGTTTTAATCACACTGACCTCTTATTAGAAAATTTTTTAATATTTCCAGTTTGTGTGTGCATAGAATAAAAATCCAAATATCTGTCATAATTAATTAATTTACAAACTCACACGATTGTTTTTGTGTCATACTTTGTCTTACGACTCTGCTTGGGAGAGAATCTCCTATTTTATCCATTGGGGATTTACCTTCTTGCTTTATTTCCTTCTGTTCATATATATTTTGTATTGATGTTCGTAGAGGAAAAAGCAGATGGAAATGATCTCAAGCACATACACTGATCATCAGATTCAGTTATTTTTCTTTATGATGTGAAAATTGAAAGGTCAGCAGTTAGCAAAGACTGGTACTGAGATAAGAAATCAGGCTTGGAAGGATTTATTTGTGCAGGGAGCAGCATGGGGCCCCACCAGGCAGCACGGGGGAGGTGTGGACATGAGACCTAGTCTGCCCTCCCCACCAGGGGTTGGGCTTATATTCTTGAGGTGAGTCATGTTGTTCTGATTGGCTATAGCTTATGTTAATGAGGAGTTAAATGAAATATGCAATGGGACTTGTTGAGGCCTTATATTAATTAGGTGATTTTTAAATTTACAATCATTGTTTCCCTTCATATGTAAAGTAGGGTTTCAGAGGGGACCAATGACAGGGACTTCTGTTGCAGTTGAGTTCCTTTGTCTTCCCTACAGGAAGTCCCATAGGGTGGGAATCACCATTTTAAGTATCTTTGGGTGGCACCATCTTAAGTAGTCCTCCCTGAACCTAATAAAAATAAATGCTTACTTTTGTGGGATTAATTTGAGGAATAATCAAATAACACATGCTTAGAATCTAACTTATGCTTTGGCTCAAAATGGATAAAAAATGAATTAAGTAAGGTTTGCAGTCTGTCTCTAAGTTAACAGTGTAACACAGTTTTCTCTGTGCTATCATCATAGAATAAAGAATTTAAGGATGGATTGCTTTCGCTTCCTCAAGCTTCATTCCAAAAGTTTTGTAATTTACTTATTCAGAAGGAGTACGACGTAGGAGATTTTGGGCCATGTTCCCTGGCAGTGTCTCCTGTTCAAGTATTGCTTCCTTTGGCTCCACAACAAAACTGTTTATATTTTTTTAGTCAAACGCTCAGAGAATAATGAAGCAGTAAAAAATACGTTATAACCAAAGGAACAAAGGTACACCTTAATACTTTACTTATTTGAAGGGTGGCTA